>NW_024387104.1:216589-319563 GCF_900408965.1 Simochromis diagramma | reverse complement strand
ACCTAAAGACTCGTACTTTATGGCTGCTCCACCCTGACATTGATGACAACATCCAAATGACTGGATCAAAGTGTTTGAATGATCTCAGCAGCTTTAAAACTATGAATTGTATAATTACATTGATTTGGACTAAATCTAACAAAACTATTGATTTTCCAAACTCACATCATGCCAGAGGCTTTTATTTTGAAGGTTAGGACATTTAATGGTCTTCTAGTTCATTCACACACATTGCTCCGCTGACATTTTTGGCTTTAGATCAAAACACAAAGAATTATTTATTTTGATGAACTGAAATAGATCAAACTAAAGCTTTTAGAGATAAACTCGCCATGACCTCTGACCTTGACCTGTATCTACAGCACTGACCTCTGACTTTCAGCTCCACTGTTTCTTCAGCAGGATGTTTCCCTTTCCTGTAGACGGTGCAGGTGTAGGTCCGTTGTCCATCTGTGGGGTGTTTTCAGGGTCCGACTGAGGTCTCCAGTTTTCAGCCGGTCTTCATTCATCTTCGTTCGGCTCTGTAACGCTGGTGCTGGTTTTCCGGCTGGTCAGAGCCGTTCTCATACACGTGGACCTTTGTATCGTAATTATTCCTCCACTCCACTTTAGCGTCTTCAGGCAGGTGAAGTGTGGTGCTGAAGGACAGCTGGACAGACTCCACCCCTGAATCCACCTCCACCTGGGGGACTGAGAGGACAACAAAGCACAACACTGAGCTTGGATGGAGACATTTGTGTTGACTCCTAACAGCTGAATGCTGCTGCTTCACTGGGAGCTCACTGTTAGATAGAAGTGGTCAGTGTGAAGGGAGCGCAGCGAAAGATGAAGACTGACAGGAAGAAAGCAGTGAACAGACTGTTGGAGCTGTGTTAGTGGGACAGGACTTTATTCAGTCTCTGAGGACCGATTTGACTTGATGAGCAGAGAAACACAGTCTGAGTGTTTCTGTCACACTCACTTCATCACACAGCTCAGTTTGACAACATGTGGAAGAATTTGATAGAAGCCTTCCTTTATAAAAGCACCAGAAAAACACCATGAAAACACCTCACTACACACAAACTGCAGTACTGGCCAATTGTACATAAGTATGAAAAGTCAAAGTACTTATTGTGCAGAAAAATGTTCCCATCAGTGTCTGTGGATCAATATTACTGCTGCACATGTTTAAGGCTGAGCTCATTTCCAATCCTTTCTATTGTGTTGAATCTGCAGTATGCATCATATTCTATAAAATCATATGTTTGTAGTGGCTGTCCTGTGAGGACCCCGTCTCTCTAACCACACGTGTTTATGAGCTCCACACACAGGCCTACAGCTGGATTGAACAAAGTCCATTCAATAGAAAACTCAACAGTCACAGCTGGATTCAAAGGCTTGAGCTCTGTGTGACATGGTTACTCTGTCAGCATCTACAGGGGGATTCAAATTGAAGGAAACATGAAGTGGTGCATTAGAAAAACTGCTGCTTTCAAGCAGAGCAACAAACTGTTTGAACTGATCCAACTTTATTCACCACAGACAAGATTTGTGCATCAGCTGCTGTAACATTTGTAATGAGCATTAATATTTAAGTGTGATGAACAGAGCTGCTGCAGCAGTGAAACTCTCACTGACTGATGTCACGTGAGGCTTGTTGGCTCGTTGTTAGTTCGCTGCCCTGAAACAGGAAAATCCCGCTGTTAGTCATAATGTTTGTGTTTGTAAAGCACTTTATAACTGAGGACAGTGTGGAGGAGAGTCTGTGTGAGTCCGCTGCACCAGTGCTTCATGCTTTGGTCTTTGTAACATCAAGTCGTCCCTGTAGACTGCTTTTAGTTTCAGTGTCCTTATTTTGCCCTCAGTTATTGTTCTCACTGTCTCACATCAGCGTTCAAACACAGAGGGATCAGGGCTTTGCAGCTGCTCCTAAACTGTGGAACAAGACCCACGCAACATTGAGCCTTCAACACCCTCCATCCTCTTCCTCTTCTCCTTATCCCCGCTAACCAGAGGACACTCACGCACACAGAGAGGAGTGTGGGGGGAAAGGCCCCACTCAGGTGGTGGAAATGACCTCAGGAACTTGTTGCTGTGAGGCAAACATGATCGCAACACCATGCTGTTTGTTTCACTCATGGTTTCTCATCTTTGTTGTTTTAATCTGTTGAATTATTTCAGACTTTGACTCCTTTAATGTGCATCACTTGGTCAGCAGCTGTTTCAGTAACACTTTATAACACCACCTGCAAATAAGGCTCAAGCAGCCTTAGTTACCTGGAAGTTTGTGTAACAAGTAGGTTGTACAGGAAGAATAAAATATTACACTGTCAGTACATATTAAGTACAGCTCAGTCATTAAGTGCTGGGTTATTTCATGCACAATCTCAGAACAACAAAACAATATTCCATCTTTGTACTTTCCGGGCCGCGGCTCATATTATTGAGCGACTCAGCCTTAGCCTAACATCCTTGTACTTTACAGCAAAGCACGCTAAGAAAGGAAATCCAGCCACACTGTAGCCGACTGTCTGCATTGTAATCAGGCTGCAATGTAGCGTGTCTAAAAAGCTCCAGCTGAAAGGATTACAGCAGGTTAGTGTGATGACAGATAGAGGTGGAAATGTACTGACATGGAAAGGTGTGTTGAGAAGCTGGAGAGTGACGTGTGAGCAGCAGCTTCATGACAAGAACACGCTCTTCAGATGTCAGAGAAGGTCAGGAGGAGCTGTTTCTGTGTGCATGCAAACAATGGTTGGTGGCAGCACATGTATGAGGGACAGAGAGCAGTGGGAAGGTTTGCAGCAGCGGAAAGATGGGTTCCTGCTGGGGCTGGGATTACATCAGAAATCCACTCTGAGCCCTTCTTGTAGCAGTGCTGATGGACAGGCTGGCAGATGAGCTCGGCAGGAGTCTCAGCAGCTCCGTTTGCTGAGGACATTGTGATCTGTAGTGAGAGCAGGAAGCAGGGTGGGTGGAAGAGAGCCTGCAGAGTGGAGGATGCTCTGAAGAGAAGAGTGTGTGTGAAGAAGCTGGAGACACGACAGTGAAGATGAAGGAGTGGAGGTGGTGATGGTGGATCAGTTTTAAAGACATGAGTCCTCCATACAAGCAGCAAGTTCAAAGAGGTGAGTGACAGTGTAGCCAGGATGGAGTGGGTGCACACATGTATCAGCTTGATCTGTGCAGGAGGACGCAGGCTACAGCCAACATGAAGCTTTACAGCCTAGTGAGGCTGTGATGATGGAGACATGACACAAAGACGGAGGCGACCTGGAGGTGGCAGAGTAGAGATTTGAACAAGTGAGCAGATAGAAGGATGGAAATGAGTGGGTGACAGGGAGCTCAGGCTGAGGAGTCTACAGGACAAGACAGAGAGAAGGCTGAGACTGATGAACAGCAAACGTGCAGAAGAGGGACGCTGGATATATCCCTGCCCATGTTGGACCTGGAACTACCAACACTCCAGTGTTTGTATGGAAAACCTGACAGCGCCCAGGAACGTGTCCCTCCATAATATTTGTGTCATTAGTCTTTCTATAGTCACCTGAACACAAACACAAATAAACACAACAAACCAACAATCAGCAGTGTTTGTGTTGTTTTACGTTCAGTAACCATGAAGCACGACTGCAAACATTTAGTATCACAAGTAGCAGCTAAAGCATCAAATAAATGTTCCACCTGCTGTGTTTACACACAAATGTTGTGTTTATTTTTACGTGTGTGTGATGTTGTTTCAGCCTCATCATTGTTTTCCACAAATATACTGCACCAGCTCATTTCCTGCTTCTGGTTTTCACACTAAATCTCTCAGCTTGAAATAATTGGTTGTTATTGGTGAAGTTATCAATGAATGAAATGTGAAACAGACTTAATAACAGGACTTCAAGAGCTCAAACCTGGAACTTTGGTTTGTTACTGGATTAAATGAAGACATTACCACCTGACATCTGATCCTCTGTTTTTGTAAACCCATCTTTGCTCTACTCAGCAGTTTGTTCTTTTATTGTTTGAATCAAAGCCTCAGGTGGGATGATGTCACTTCCTGTCAACAGGGAAGCAGTTGTTGTTGACGGTCGCTTTGCAGCCACAAACTCCGCCACAAGCAAGAATAAAGAGTGTAGAAGACTTCAAATCCTCCTGTCTCAGTGTTTTTATCAGCTGTGCTCTAAATGTTTCCTGAGTTCAGACTGAAGCTCCGCCCATGTGGTGCTTAGTTACACATACACAGTACATGATTGGACCTTAAATATAATCAGACATGACAGCACAGCTCTAACACAGCACTGTTTTTAAGCTGTTTCAAAATATGACAAATAATATTGACAGATTGAGTCCACAGATGTGTTTGATGTTTTTAATCAGTCACAGCACCAGTGTCCCTCACAGCTGTGGATGTGTTCAGCTCCTGCTGCTGGGTCAGTTTATATACAAACATGTGTTTATTCTAAATGTTACAATACTTTCAGTTTGCTTTTATTAAGTTTACAGTTTTAAAAGTGAACTTTAGCCTTATGAGCTGAAGCTGCAACATTGAATGAACCAACTGTCTGATGTTATTTTCTCGTTGTTGGATATAAATCACTTTATTACTGAATGACTGTTCTGTGTCTGATGCATCACAGTCCACACTTCCTGTTACACATCGGAGTCACTTTAGTATTTCCACTCAGATGTGTGTCATTTATGAAGCGCTCTTCGTCCTATCTAACACAGTCCCAGTCTGAACCATATACTCCACACAGCTGCTTCTGCTTCATATATGTGGAGCACTGAAAGCAGCCTTTCTGTCGAGCTACTGGGAATCTACAAAACCATTAGAGGGACAAAATGATTCTGTCTGTAGTCGCAGCATCGGTTAGTGAATAAACTAAAGCACTAAAGAATCAAACTGAGTCAACAGATTGAATTGAATGTTTCTTCTTCTTTGAGTGACCCGCCCGGATCATGTGACCCACAGGTACAAGTTTATTATGAAAGATACCAGAAAGCCTGTCGCCAAGACAACCAAGTATGACAGTGTGAACAACACAACCCTGTCACCACGCAGCATCACTGTGAGCTCCAGCATGTGCATTTAAAACACTCTATTATGAAGTTATGCTTTATCTTACTGTCTGTGAAATGTTCTGTGGAAATGACACCACACTTTTATTGGGCCCCACAGTAACGAGATCATAAAGCTGCACTAAGGAAACAAAGAGGAAAGACTATTAGTGTTATATCCAAGTTTGCTCTGTGACATTCATTTTGTAACACAGCTTGTAAAACTGTTGCAGCTTCATGTCACTTGCACATGGATCCTTGTAAGAAAGCTCATTGAAATGACTGAACAGGGACGCTTGTTCTGATGTGCTGGGATTTGACCACAGCCTCCTCCAGGGTTCACTGACAATGGTCCAAAGAAGAGAAGCTGTCCAGTGAGCAGCAGACTCTGTGTGAAAACACCTGGTTGGTGTGGATGTTTCTAGCAGGAAGCAAATCTGACATCATCTCAAAGCAGTTCTTCAAACATGAAAATCACTTCACTGGATTCAAATCCACCAAGTCTGGATCCAATAGAGCAGCTGTGGCTGTGGTGGAAGTGGATATTTGCATCATGATGTGGAGATGACACGTGTGCAGTAACTGTGTGACACTATCATGTTAACATGGTGAAAATGTGTCCTTGTTAAAACGATACTACAAAGAATGAAGCAGTCTGAAGGAAAAAGGGCTCCAGCCCTCACTAACAAGGTGGACCTAATGAAGTGGCCAGGAAGTGTGGTAGTAATGGCTTGTTTGTAAAAGCCAAAAATCAAACACATGATTTTAGCTCTGTAAAGTTCCACTTTTTGGGTCTCAGATGATAAGAAGCAGATTTATTTACATCTATAACTGCTTATTCAGCTCCTGGTGGTGGGAGGTGGATTCAGGCCGACGTTCATCAAACCTAAATGATTATTGTGTCTAAAGAGAGGCCAATGTATTAATGAAGTGCGGAAACTCATTGTGTACTGCCACGTGAGATCACTGTCAGAGCTAAGCTTTGGTTGCTTTCACTAGTTGAATGAACTCTGTTCAGCATCTGTGACAGTTCTGGTTTGTGGGGTTAGGATCTTGCCTCAGCAAAACACTGTTCAGATGAGTGTAAAGGCGGCTTGTTCTTGATGCTGTGCAGAGTGTGTTGTGGATGCTGTATTGATTGTTTCCTGTTTCTTCTGTTTCACCGTTGAATGAACGCTCGTCTCCCATGTTTATAATGCTCACATGATGCCTGTGCAACGTCTCTGTTAGATGCAGAGCTCTGAAAATTCCACACAGCTTTTGCGATGATAACATGTCGAGAAAGGATGTTGGAGATTTTCACCTTCTGCCTCGAAATCATTCTTTTCGTTATGTGAATCCGATGTTGACTGATTATAGATGAACCAACAGGCTCAGTTTTCGGCCCCTTCTGTCTTATTTGTCTCCCACTCTCGGTTTCATACTTAGGAAGCCGCATTTCATCTGTTATGTGACAGTCAGATATGTCCCTATTAAAAAGACTAAAAGTTGCTTCTGTTAGTCTGTTGTTGCAGAGTTCTTGCTGACAAATGTCTGGGACGGACTCTCACATCGACAGCAGTGATGGTTTTGGCCGCACAGTCCTCCTGTGGATCTGTGGGTTTCTTGCCGTCCAGCCTATCAACCAACTATCACAAAACTCGGAGGTTAAAGTTGGAGACTGCTGTGAAGCTTTGCCAGTCAGATCAGGTCCGTCGTTACATCGCTTTATTCTTATTAATGAGCCTGTTCAAACTCAAATGCGATTCTTCAGGCAGGCACTTTGAGACAGTTAATCCAAACTGTGGTACACTCTGCTGGACCACTGTGACGCTCTTTTGTGGGTGGGGTTAGTGGTTGCTCCACACTCGTCTCCAGATGGTGTACGACGGCTGCGTGTGTCTTGTGTTGCTGCAGATGTCTGGGTTGCAGTAAACGTGGGCCCTAAATGCTTCTTCTTTCCAAATGTTCCTACTTTGTACTGAAAGGGAGATTTTCACCTCTGTTTCTCGTTACCATGACCTGCCTAAAACCGCAGGGTTAGAACAGGCTGTGGTGAAGCAAGATGTGTTCTGTATAGTCCCATTGTCTGCAATTGTAGTTTACCCCAGCGTCCATCGTTAAGGAGAGACGAGTGTAACGTGTTCTCTCCTCGTTCCTCAGCAACTCTCCTACCCACTCGCTTCTTGCGCTCACTAACTTCATTTGAGGTCAAAGACGTCGGATGGAGCAGAACATGGAAAGCTTTTAATGAAGTGTGCGTGTTTGAAAACTGCCTTTACTCAGAGCTGGATTTTTAGATACATTTTTTATCTTTTGTTGTTCACATCTTTTCTTTTATGTTTTTGCCCCCAGAGCTCCGATTTTCTTAAAAGGTTGACTCTATGTCTTTCTTCACCTGTTCAGAACGGCTTTTTCGTCCTTTTCACATTGGGACCCGTCCACACAAAATATTTCTACACTACAACATTGTTACCTTTCAACTAAATCTCGTCCTTGCGCCCTTGATGTTCAGTAAGTGTGGGATTTGGGTAAGTTGTGACAGAAAACTACAAACACAAAACCTGTATCTACAGCACCCTGACCTCTGACCTTTGACCCTGTATTCTACAGCACTGACCTCTGACCTTTGGACCTGTTATCTACAGCACTGCCCCTTTGACTTTCCTGCTCCACTTGTTTCTTCGCCGGATGTTCCCTCCCTGCTGCACGACGGTGCCGTTTGTAGGTATTGTCTCCATCTGTGGGGTATTTCAGGTAAGACTGAGGTCTCTAACATCACAAAGGTCTTTAGATTCTACACACTGAAGAATGCTTCAATATGATGAAATCCCTTGGAGGAGTTCGTCAAAGTATGAGACCTGAAAAAGGGGGAAAATGTCGTCAAAATTACACATTAATTTTAAAATGGCTGACTTCCTGTTGGATTTGGGATATTTCACCAAGAGACTTTTTTGTACATCTTGATATCTCCTATAAGCTTACCAGGTTTCAGAATCATACATAGAACACAGAGCAGGGGCTGTGGTTTTGAAATTTTGTAGGGGGCGCTGTGGAGCAATTTCGCACTATTCAATGAAAATGATCACATGCCAACAAAGCCTTCATCCATTTGGAGGTGTGTGCCAAATTTCAAGCCTCTATAAACTTGCCAAGACCCTCAAAAGCCACTTCATCTTTCATGTTGAACAGCATTGCCACCAGGGTGCGCCGTTCAGTTTAAAGTCACAATTTTTGCACTGAAGTATCACGAGGGACTGATGGTGATATTCACCGCTTTTGAGGTGGCCACGATGAACCTGTGAAAATCAGTACAACAAAATTAAAGCCATGACATTTCCTGTTGCCACTAGGTGGCGCTGTCCGTATTTCCGACAATGGGCACATCAATCTGTTCAGGGCGGGTCTGACATCATGCCTGTAAAGTCTGGTACTGATCAGACTGGATTTCATTGAGTTATACTAATTTGTTTCTTCATGGCGTGACATCAAAGTTCGCCATGCTGCTGAGGTCACACCCTTTCGCGAAAACTCACAGTTTTCACTGTAACAAAAGACCAACTCCTTAAGGCTTTCCTGGAGAAATTTGAGGCTGCAGATGTCACCCATCACTATACTGTACCCCAAAGTGTAAAACATGACATTTCCTGTTCCCACTAGGTGGCGCTGTCCTTGATGTCAAATATGGCAGTTGAAATATGTTCAGGGGTGGAGCCTTATCATATGTGTTCACTTTGGTCAAGGTCAGAAAATGTATGACAAAATGAGAGGCAATAAGATTTTCATGGCGAGTCATCGAAATTCGCCATGGCGCCACGGCCTCATAGTATTGTGAAAACTCAAAAGCTCCGCAATTTAACATGGCACAAGGGTGTAGTTGACACTGTCCAAATTTGAAGTTTATAGGACCAAATCCCAAGGAGGAGTTCGTTAAAGTACAAGGCATGGAAACGGTAAAATCAGAGCCAAAATGTCACCTTCAATCCAAAATGGCGGACTTCCTGTTGGGTTTAGGACATTGCCATAACAGACTTTTTTGTTCGACTCTGAACGTTATATAGGTGTACCGACTTTCAAACTTGTAGGCCATACCCATACCGGGGGCTCGCGTTTTTCATTTTTCTAGGTGGCGCTACTGAGCTAATTTTCCCTGGCCATGTCTGAGAACATTAAAATACGTAAATTTTCACCAGACCTGACGCGTGTGCAAAATTTCATGAGTTTTCGAGCATGTTTAGGCCCTCAAACGGCCAATTCATTTGCCGAAATAATAATAATAATAATAATTAAAGCTGCAAGCAGCGTTATGAGGGCCCTCGCACCCCAGGCGCGTCGAGCCACGCCCAACACCTAAAACCAGCACCTCCGATCTGATGTCACATTGATGGAATTCATACATTTAACCACCAGCTAACAATTCATCTCATTCAATCATGATTATAGTTGTCCCACTAGGTGGCACTCTAACCATTACTGACAAATGGCATAACAAACATTTCCTAGCTCGAGTCTCATCACGCCTGCGACCTTTGGGAGAGATTGAACATTTTGATTTTGAGTGACAGCAGATTACTGCGTTTTGGCGAGTGATTGAAACTCTACGTGCCGCCATGACCACCCCATTTCCCTGAATGTAAAAAGCTTCGCAATTTAACATCACAAAGGCCTTTAGATTCCACACACTGGAGATTGGTTCAATATGATGAAATCCCTTGGAGGAGTACGTCAAAGAACGGTGCCTGAAAAGATGGGAAAATGTTGCCAAAATTGCACATTAATTTTAAAATGGCTGACTTCCTGTTGGATTTGGGATATTGCTCCAAGAGACTTTTTTGTACATCTTGATATCTCCTATAAGCCTACCAGGTTTCAGATTCATACATAAAACACAGAGCTGGGGCTGTGGTTTTGAAATATTGTAGGGGGCGCTGTGGAGCCATTTTGGGATATTCAATGAAAATGATCACATGACAACAAAGCCTTCGTCACATTGGAGGTGTGTGCCAAATTTCAAGCCTCTATAAACTTGCCAAGACCCTCAAAAGCCACTTCATCTTTCATGGTGAACAGCGTTGCCACCAGGGTGCGCCGTTCAGTTTAAAGTCACAATTTTTGCACTGAAGCATCACGAGGGACCGATGGTGATATTCACCACTTTTGAGGTGGCCACAATGAACCTGTGAAAATCAGTACAACAAAATTAAAGCCATGACATTTCCTGTTGCCACTAGGTGGCGCTGTCCGTATTTCCGACAATGGGCACATCAATCTGTTCAGGGCGGGTCTGACATCATGCCTGTAAAGTCTGGTACTGATCAGACTGGATTTCATTGAGTTATACTAATTTGTTTCTTCATGGCGAGACATCAAAGTTCGCCATGCTGCTGGGGTCACACCCTTTTGCGAAAAGTCACAGTTTTCACTGTAACCCAAGACCAACTCCTTAAGGCTTTTCTGGAGAAATTTGAGGCTGCAGATGTCACCCATCACTATACTGTACCCCAAAGTGTAAAACATGACATTTCCTGTTCCCACTAGGTGGCGCTGTCCTTGAGGTCAAATATGGCAGTTGAAATATGTTCAGGGGTGGAGCCTTATCATATGTGTTCACTTTGGTCAAGGTCAGAAAATGTATGACAAAATGAGAGGCAATAAGATTTTCATGGCGAGTCATCGAAATTCGCCATGGCGCCACGGCCTCATAGTATTGTGAAAACTCAAAAGCTCCGCAATTTAACATGGCACAAGGGTGTAGTTGACACTGTCCAAATTTGAAGTTTATAGAACCAAATCCCAAGGAGGAGTTCGTTAAAGTACAAGGCATGGAAACGGTAAAATCAGAGCCAAAATGTCACCTTCAATCCAAAATGGCGGACTTCCTGTTGGGTTTAGGACATTGCCATAACAGACTTTTTTGTTCGACTCTGAACGTTATATAGGTGTACCGACTTTCAAACTTGTAGGCCATACCCATACCGGGGGCTCGCGTTTTTCATTTTTCTAGGTGGCGCTACTGAGCTAATTTTCCCTGGCCATGTCTGAGAACATTAAAATACGTAAATTTTCACCAGACCTGACGCGTGTGCAAAATTTCATGAGTTTTCGAGCATGTTTAGGCCCTCAAACGGCCAATTCATTTGCCGAAATAATAATAATAATAATAAACAGAGCAATTACAATAGGGCCTTCGCACTGTCAGTGCTCGGGCCCTAATAAACAGAGCAATTACAATAGGGCCTTCGCACTATCAGTGCTCGGGCCCTAATAATAATAATAATAATAAACAGAGCAGATACAATAGGGCCTTCGCACTGTCAGTGCTCGGGCCCTAATAATAATAAACAGAGCAATTACAATAGGGCCTTCGCACTATCAGTGCTCGGGCCCTAATAATAATAATAATAATAATAATAATAAACAGAGCAATTACAATAGGGCCTTCGCACTATCAGTGCTCGGGCCCTAATAATAATAAACAGAGCAATTACAATAGGGCCTTCGCACTGTCAGTGCTCGGGCCCTAATAATAATAATAATAATAATAAACAGAGCAATTACAATAGGGCCTTCGCACTATCAGTGCTCGGGCCCTAATAATAATAAGAAACAGAGCAGATACAATAGGGCCTTCGCACTCTCGGTGCTTGGGCCCTAATAATAATAATAATAACAATAGTATTTGTTTTGTTAAAAATGTGTTTAAAAACAAGTTTTGTTGTGAAAGCTACAGGGAGTGCAGAATTATTAGGCAAGTTGTATTTTTGAGGAATAATTTTATTATTGAACAACAACCGTGTTCTCAATGAACCCAAAAAACTCATTAATATCAAAGCTGAATGTTTTTGGAAGTAGTTTTTAGTTTGTTTTTAGTTTTAGCTATTTTAGGGGGATATCTGTGTGTGCAGGTGACTATTACTGTGCATAATTATTAGGCAACTTAACAAAAAACAAATATATACCCATTTCAATTATTTATTTTTACCAGTGAAACCAATATAACATCTCCACATTCACAAATATACATTTCTGACATTCAAAAACAAATCAGCGACCAATATAGCCACCTTTCTTTGCAAGGACACTCAAAAGCCTGCCATCCATGGATTCTGTCAGTGTTTTGATCTGTTCACCATCAACATTGTGTGCAGCAGCAACCACAGCCTCCCAGACACTGTTCAGAGAGGTGTACTGTTTTCCCTCCTTGTAAATCTCACATTTGATGATGGACCACAGGTTCTCAATGGGGTCCAGATCAGGTGAACAAGGTGGCCATGTCATTAGTTTTTCTTCTTTTATACCCTTTCTTGCCAGCCACGCTGTGGAGTACTTGGACGCGTGTGATGGAGCATTGTCCTGCATGAAAATCACGTTTTTCTTGAAGGATGCAGACTTCTTCCTGTACCACTGCTTGAAGAAGGTGTCTTCCAGAAACTGGCAGTAGGACTGGGAGTCCTACTGCCAGTTCCCCTTTCCCCGTTCCCCTTTTTCCTCTCTTGAGGGTGGAAGTCCTGCCGGTTGTGCACAGTAGCAGGCACTCAGGTGAGGAACACACCAGAGGAGGAAAAGGTTTTCTGTAGCTGTCCCAGCTGTCACACTAGCTCTCCATTGAGTCTTTGATGTTTAACAGTGTATCCCGATCATAAATTAAAGCAGCAGAAGCAAAGTCAGAATACAAAAGAGCAAAAATTATATTGCAAATAGGGCTGGGTATCGTCACTGATTTCTAGAATCGATTCAATTCCGATTCACAAGGTCCCGAATCGATTCGATCCACGACTCGATTCAATTCGATTTGATTCGATTCAATTTGATTTGAATCTGGGAAATTTTGACAGTCAGAAATATTATAATTCAGATCAGTACATTTACATATTTTTGTATCTATAAAAAGGAAGCTGACACTTTCCAGACTTTATCAAAGGTGTGAGCATCACAGCAGATGCCTTTGTGTCAAAGTAGCTGAAGACAAATCACAGAAAAACATGAAGGTGGTTTTCCTGGCCTGGGATTTTATAAAAATATTCTGCAGTACATCAAAAACAAAAGAAAACCATTAATCAACATATAAATGTTACCTCTGACGTTACAGCGGTTTTATTAGAGACACAGCTAAGTGTTTTGCATTTTGCATAATTTTAGAAAGTTTAAATTTGTTCAGTAGCCTGTTGAACGGCAGAAATTAGGTTTTATTTTCGGAAGTATGTAAAACGAAAAAAACAGCGACCGAGAGCGCTGTAAACAACGGTAGACTGGTGCGTAACAAGCAAGCGAATAATGCAGAAAACAGATTTTTAGACGGGAAACTGTTCTTGAAGTACAGAGAGAGAGAGCGAGCTGTGCATGAAGTGTGATTTTTATTGTGGTGGAAGCAAAACAGTAAAAGTCAGAGTGAATTCATGACGATGTTTACGTGAAGCGCAGTTTGGCTCTTCTTTTGCTGCTGGTTCGGTCAATATTGTTTGGAGAGAGATCACACTAACAGCTTTAGAATCAGCGCAAAAAGGGCGTAAACACAAAGCGTGGACTCGCCGACAGATCAGAATCAGCGAGCTGTCGGCTTTCAGCCCCGACCATGTCCGTGCAGTCAGGTGAGAAAGGCGACATCTCACTGATTCTGATCCGCGGGTTGCGCTGTGTGTTTACGTCTTTGTGCAGAATCAGTGTTCCTGCTCTCATTTACTGTTTTAAATGTTTGGTGGTTGTTGAAATTTTGAAGGTGGTGGTGGGGGAGAGGGAGGTCTGGGCTTCTCTGCTTAGGCTGCTGTCCCCATGACCCAGCCCCAGAAGAAGATGGACGGGTGGATGACACTGTTTCTTCTTATTTATAACATTTGTAGTGGATTTCTGTTTGTTTTTGTACTGTAATACATTTGGGTGCTGTTAGAACCATGTTCTAAGACAAAATATGGCAGCTGCATATTTACCAAGTAAAATTCTGTTGACAGCTTCAGTATTTACAGATGAAAAATAGCTGCTTGACTCCTACAGCAGCCTTCTATGTCCCCACTGAACCCTTCCTGACTACAACACCAGTTATTAATTATATGCAAAATAAACAAGACCTAAAACAGGCTGAGCCATAAAAGTTAAGCTGCTGCCTCCTGTCTTCTCCTCATTACTTATGTACAAAGTACATGTGTGAGATTCATTAACCATCATTGCAGACAAAAAACACATCTGCACTGTAAACCAGCAAAACCTAATAAAATGCATGGACTTCATTCTTTAGCCCTTAAAATACTTTGAAATATAATAAAATTCTATGAACCATTTTGACATTTTGGTCGCTCTTAACTTAGTAACGGAGATTTTGTACAAATGAGTTGCAGCTCTGTTTTATGTTTCCTCTTTCTTATATTCTAACACTCTTATTTTTGAAAAAACAAAAGAAAACAACCTAGATGAGTGTTCAAAGGTGGTTGGGATAAAAAAAAGAAAAAGAGAAGCAGATTAATTCCTAATTAGCCTTTGTTCATTAGACTTTAGTGATAATGGGGCAAATGGTAAGATGGTAATTAGAGTAAAATGCTAATTAAAAGTAAACTAATATTCTCTCCCAGCAAGCAGCTTTGTGAGCCCTGGAGGGAAATGTACAGCACAGGGTAATTTGTGATTCCTAACCTTGAATATATTGTATATGAAAAATAAAAAGGTGATATAGTGCTGGTTTGAAAACAAGCTTTTGAACTATTCTAAATACTAGACACTGGAATTACAAAGAAAATATAATTGTGAATAATCAGTTCCAATATTGGTCAGAGTGCTATGGACCGATGCAGACCTGTGAAAATACATGCTGTGATTCAATAGAACCACATTTATCATCATTACACTGAAATGTGTGTTTTTTGTCAATGCAGAGGAATCCTGGCTCGATACTAAGTGCAGCATTACCTCAGCATTTGAAGGCATTCTGGACTTTAATCCCCAGCAAACTGTCAATACCAAAACTCAATGGTTTGTTTGGGGGTGGCATGATCCAATATAGGTCAGTTCTGCTCCTGGACTGATAGCCTGGTGTTTAACTCTGGAGTACGTTAGTATGAAGTTCATGGGCAACTCAATGACTCTAAAGTGTCCAGGTCCTATGACGGCAGAAAAGCCTCAGTCATCGTTGTGCTGGTGTGCTTTGTTTGGTTTTTGTGCATTATGGTCCGACATCTTCACTTGGGTGCCACGTTGCACAGTCTGGCCTTCAGATGAAGGCTGGAGGTTCACTCCTGGGAATGTTAGCAGTTGTTTTCCAGTTGTACATTGTCGTCTTCACTGTGAATACTTTAAACATTTAGAAGTACTGCTGACCCCGTCCACTGGTGTATATTTAGCAGCTGTATTAGTAACATGCTCTGAATCTCCCAGATCAGAAGTAGAGAGACGAGGTGTTGTTGGTTTGTTGAGCTGCTAGAGAGACATTTCAAAGCTTTTGTGTTACACTTTGAAGTTCATCAAAATAATAAACACATTTTTCTGATAATAATTATTATTATGATAATATTTTAACGATTAGAGCATTTCTCAGCCAAAGCCATAGTAGTTCTCCCTTGACTAGAAAATTCACTTTTATGTGTAAAATCAGTGGAAAACCTTTCACCCCATTTATTTCCCACCCCTGGCGGATCTATCCACACTAGCTTCTTTCTTTGAGGTGGAGAGCCATGATTTGGGCTGGACTGCAGTTGCTTACCTTATAGTGATGAGTAGAGGGAAAGATGTAAAAAAGACAAGAACAAGGAAGACGGTGAGCTATAAAAACAGAAAGGTTTGTATAATGGACATACAACTGTTCTGAAATCAAGATTGACTTTGCTGTTGCTAACTTTGTATGTCATTGCTGAAATTAATAAAACAAAGTTGGAATAAAACAGAAAGGTTTAAGTCTCAAAGACTGATGAAGGAGAACGTTTCATCGATCATACAGGGAGACTGAGGTTAGCAAGAAAGCAAGGCGATTGGTTATGAGTCAGGATAACGTCAGCAGCTCGGGAAACTTAGAAGAAATCAAGTGAGCTGTTGCAGAAAATTAGTTATGGGTGAAGATCAGAGGTAAAGACTCAGTTCTATTAACTTGACAAAGTGGAACAGCAAGCACTTTGCATTTTGGTAATTTGGGCAATTTGCCAGCTTATTTTACAGCGAGTGAATCAAAAGTGTCACAAGGTGATGACCGGGTCACAAATGAGTCTAATAAACACCATCCAGTATTAATTTCAGTGTTAGGTGGCAATGCAGCATTCAGTCATGTGTTATATTGTGTGCTTCAGTAGCTGGTGGCTTAGAACGGAGTTCAATTTGAGTAATAATATCACAATTAGAATGGAAAATAAACCTGATACCAGACGGAACATGAAATTGAAAATGAAAAGAGGTGAAGTGTGCGAAGAAAGGGCAGCACAGGGGGTACATGGAGGCACAAAAAAGGAGTCTAACAGAAGACAGAAAGGCTCTTAAGGAAAGAGGAGAGGAAGTAACAATATTAGAGAGGTCACAGGTCAAGTGTGTGATGCAGAAATGAAAAAGAGGAAGGAGTACAGACGCTTCAGAGGTCACAATTGACCACATTTGAGAAATCCTGTGATCAGTATCTTGCACTTAATCTGATCAATATGTAAAATCCATAAACAGACTCCTGATTGTCAGTAAGACCAATTAAACAGGTGTCCGTCTTAGCACCTGTGCACGTTTTCTTATTTTATGTAGCGCTCAGTATAAAAGTTTTAAAAGCACAGCACAAAGGGGTCTATGAGCCAATCCTCTAAAAGGAGGAAACCTAATTCCAATCTGTCCCGTCAAAGTGTCAAAAACTGCAGTTCCTCAAGCAGGCGCTCAAAGATGGGTCCAAAGCTGTGAAACTTTGTGCTCACTGTCAGAATGTGACTGACGCGAGTGATAACTTCAGTTTGATTTATGCAGCTCCAAATCACAACAGTAGCCTCGAGGTGCTTCATATTTTGAGGTAGGAACCTCTGCAATAACACAGAGAAAATCTCACAAGTCCACAAACCGCTTTGACGAAGCACTCGGCAATGGTGAGAAGGAAGACCTCCTGTTTACCAGGAAGTAACCTCTTACAGAACCAGGATCAGTGTGGTGAATGTGGAGATAGGACAGAGAGAGAGACATCATGCCAGTTAGTGTAGGTGTATAAACACACAGTGAGTGAAAAGGTTGTTTAACAAGAAATGGCCAGTGGATCATGGGAAGCCTCCAACAGCCTACTGCAGTAAGTAACGGAGGATTCATCAAACTGGGACCAGATTTCACAGGTCAGCGTGTGACATGACGTTAAAAATCATTTCATATCTCAATAACAATATACATCACAATATAGTGCAGTTTCTGTAAATTCGGGGAATAGTTTAAATCACCTCATATGTTTTACACTTAAATAATCAAGTGTATTTAAGTGTATTATTGTGTATTACACAGTGCATCATTCACACAGGAAATAATCGAGTATAACACGAAACAATAGGAATTTAAATGTTATTCAATATGTTATTCAACATGCAGCCCTAAAAGTGGTGCCTGAACGCTGAAGGCTCTGCCTCTGTTTCTGCTTTGAAATATTCTAGGATGTGTGCGTCTGTGTGCTGCACCCGTTTTATGGATGCATGTTGATAAGCTTGCTAGCATAAAGTGCTAATTTAGCAATCTTGTCCAAAAATAGTCGCATCCATTCCCGTTCATTTCCTATGGCCGATTGCAACAAACTGCAGACCTCTTAAAAATAATGAGAACACGTGCTTTACATAGCTGTGTGTTTGTGTGTGTGTACTCACCTATTAGTATATAGATTTTTTTTTTAAAAAGTTGTATTTCACATGAGAGAACTTGTGTTCAAAGATTGAAGAAAACTATTTAAATTGTCTTTGAATTTAAGCATTTGACATTCTTTGTGTTTATTCTGCATTTACTTCATTATATTGCAGAAACGTCTCTTACTAGAGTTGGATGTTTCAAGACCAGTATCGAGACCACTTTTACGTGGTCTTGGTCTTGTCTTGGTCTCGACGGACTTTTGTCTTGGTCTTGTCTTGGTCTTGATGGACTTTTGTCTTGGTCTCGGTCTTGGTCTCGCTGTTTCGGTCTTGCGTTCTCAAATTGACATAGTGTTCGGGAGATTTGGAGTCAACCATCAGCGGAGCGGGGAGGTGGCTTAGTGGGCTTAAGCCCGGGTCATTTTTTCAGAAGCACGGGGTCTTTTGGAGTGTAATTTGTTAGTTAGATGCCTGACTGACAACTATATAAAACAAAAACAACACACGAAGCACAGAGCGCACTGTCGTAAATTCCCCCTAATTTTGGTATGATCCGAGCTCAGGCACTAGGCGACTGAGCACAGCACCCATGTGAGTGAGGGGGGAGAAGCTGCTGCCTGCGAGTTTGCTGCAGACAGAGGAGAACTTAAGTTTGACCAGGTACCAAAGCAAATCATTCGTACTGAACTAATAATGTAAATATGACGGTGTATCACAAAAGATTGATATCAAACTGATCACTTGGTTGCGTTACTTGCTCTTCGAGTGAATCAACAAATGGATAAATAAAAAGCCGAACAGCAATGCTGATTTTATTTTATTTTTTTAGAGAGTCTTAGCTTACATTTCATATTTTCAGTTGTTACCCTCCACGGCTAAACAAACTCTCTAAATCGGTTTCAATTGTGTACTGATGAACACAACAATGGACATAAGGAGCTTCCTTCAAAGAAAAAACTCAGGTAGATGTTATTTTATATATTATGCTTTGGATGTTGTTCAGTATATCTATGCAAAACAAGAGGAATTTCAATACACAGCAGTATATTCACAGTTGAAACCAGATATTTACATACACTTTAGGGAGAAAACAAACTTTTTTTTACTGTTAAACATCAATTTAGAGTAAACTTTTGTTTTAGATAAATAAATGTTGAAATATCTTTTGAATTAAATGTCAGAATAAAAAGAGGGAGCTGTCTATTTTAATCACTTTCATCAAATTTAGGAGTACATATACACTAAGTTTATTGTTAATTAATAAGAAAACTCCAGACGATTCCATTCTGAGCTGAAGAAGCTTCTGATAGGTTAGTAGAGTCCATGTGAGTAAACTGGTGGCACACCTGTGGATGCATATAAGGCAAAACACAGAGCCTGTTTCTTTGACATGGGAAAATCAAGAGATGTCAACCAAAACACCAGGAAAATAATTGTGGAGCTCCATAAGTGTGGCTCAATTTTGAATACAATTTGGTGCCATTTGCAATTAAGAAATACAGACAATTTCTCTCTTTACTCTTAAAGTTAACAAATATGTTTTTTATTTTTATCAATCTAAAAAAATAAACATTTAGTCTGATTTGATGTTACAATTAAAAAAGTGTTTGTGTTTTTATCTGAAGAGTACATAAATATCTGGTTTCAACTGTATATTTGATGATGTTGGTGTTTGGCTTGATTGTCAGCACAAAGAGGGAGAGAGAGGAATAGAGAGGGAGAGAGAGAGGATGACGACAGAAGAGAGATGGAACAAGAGCAGGTGAGACACATATGTTAGTCAAATGGTTGTTTGCCAAAACTCATCAGAGTGTGTGTGTGTGTGTGCGCACGCACACACACACACACACACACACACACACACACACACACACACTTCTATATACATATGCAGGACACCTTAAACTAGTGTTTTAATTAAGCAGCAAGACAGAACAAAGTCGGGCCTGTATCAAGACACAGGGACTAAACCCCAATTCAACCAGACCCAGAACTGATCCGGAATTAAAAGTCATTCTTTTTTGAACAAAAGTCAAAACAGACCATAATAATCTTTCAGTCATTTCTACCCTCACTTAATTTCCTTTCGCTGCTCAGCTCTCACAAAGTGGGTCAGTTATGCTCCAATCACTCCATATTGTGGCCAATCACATGCGAGGATATAGGATAATATCATTATGTGAAAAACAGAGGTTGAGAGACGCGACAGTCAAGTGGAGCATCCGTCTGTCCTCTCAGTAAGTGAGTGAGACAGTAGACAGCGGTGAGGAGGGCTGTGTGAAAGCAAAAACACATAAATATGCCTGACACCCGTAAACGAAGCAGCATCTGGCTTCAGTTTAAAGACTTTTTTTTTTGTCTTGGTCTTGGTCTCGTCTCAACTTGGTCTTGTCTTGGTCTCGGATTAGGCGGTCCTGACTACAAGTCTCTCTTACAAGCTTAAATATAAAGTTGAAAAAATGTAATTGCAACCAGGCAACTGATCAAGTAATTGTGGTGAATCACGATTAATTACAGAAGATTCTGCAATTAATCAGTTAACTGTTTTAAATCTATTGACAGCACTGCTAAAAAGACTTTGGGATTCAGAAATAAAAGAACTCATAAAAAAACGAATTTGCTTAACTGGCAACAGGTCAGTAACATGACTGAGTAAAAGATTTGCACTATTGATAGGTAGAAGTTTAAGACGTAAAGATGGTTCACCAGTCTGCAAAAAACAGCATCTACAACAATTTCAGCTTCACAATTTCAATTTCAGCAAACTTTACATAAAAAGCAAAACCGGTTCTTTCATCCACTACTATTCCAACTTTACTGACGACAAGAAATATATTGAGTAACTGAATCACATCTTCCTTTTCAAACTTAGGGTTATTTCTTCTTGGCCTTCAAAGCACTGATACAAGTCCAGCTATTGAAATCTATTGATCGTGTATCATCTATCGAGTCAGTTTCTCTTGTAGTGTAAATCAGTTTGGGAACAACACCAGGAAATATCTGAATCACGAAGTGGTTATAACAGGAAGCCTGGCCAAGTTAATAAGGAAGAGTTAATAGGGGGAGTGGGAAACACGGGGAACATGACAAACACTGGAAATCTTGACAACATTATCGGCGTGACAACAAACTAAGTGACAGTGGGGTGAGTGATCAGCAGACTGAGTTCAGGTGGAAGCAGCAGTGGAAGACAACTCAGGGCAGACGATAAACAGGACTGAAAATTACCAACAGGAGAGTATAAAAGTCTCAGGAATAGAAGAGTGAAAGTCTAATTTAAAAGAGATCACACCCATAGTTATGTTTCAACAGTGCCCTCTAGTGGAAGCAGCTGCTTTGAATGACACAAAGGGAAAGGTGGGTGATGCAGGTCAGAGGCAGACTGCTGTATTTCTAAAACATGTTGGTGAGATTCGATCAGTCACATGACTCAGTGAGCTACTCCCCTTTCTGTGCTGCGTGATCCATTCTGATTGTTTCCTTGGCACGCACAAGATAAACATTACTGACAGAGGATATAAATAAATGTATATTCCAGTATTTTAGTAAGTACTGTCTTTGTTCCAGGCACTCTGTGTGAGGTATGCTGTGCCAGAGCTTACAGCCTTAGTGCCACCATGACTGTGATATATGGCCACCTCTCCTTCAGTAATTAGGACTAACCGTTATGATTCACTGAAGCTGGCAATTCAAATTAAAAGCAGTGCATTAGCAGTCCACGCTAACATAATTAGCTACACTTTGAAGGCAGTATAATCACAGAGCAGGAACCCCTGGGCCTCCTTGCCAACACACAGGGTTAGCAACCCTGAAGTGATTAAAAACCTGTCATGTATGAACGAGGAAGGAGAAATCCAGTGGATGTTAGACTGAGTGGAAAACAGCCTTCTTATTTGGCAGGTGATTCATACGAGTAGATTACGTACTGTAAAATCTCCACCAGTTTCTCCAAAGTCGTGCTGCTGAATATTCTTACTTACGAACGATGAAGAAGATGTAACACCTTTGGCATTAGCAATAGTGAATTACCACCTGACTCATTTCTATGAAGCTATGGAACTTAACATCCAGTACATTACTGGTAACCAGTTTACACCGAGCTATTCTACAAAATGTTTTCAGTCTTTACAGAATTTTGGCCCGTTTGAAGTGTTTGGGTACAAAAATGGAGTGTGTTTAACTAAAACATATAATGCCACAATGGATGAGACTTACTATGATTTGTAACATTTGACCTGTGGGTAAAACAAAACCCAACACAGTACAGGGTTGAGCCTCATTTGTTCCACTCGTGTTAGCTCTGATTCCAGTAATACCAGGCTTCTCCAAGAGCACCAGAGCCTTCTCGGCTTCTCTGACAAATTCAGAGGTAACGCCACACATCACCTGAGCATTAAAGAAAGAAAATCACTTTCAGGTTCTGTTGGAAAAGACTCTTTCTCAGCCATCTCTGCTGATGGCACAATGATCTAACTAAGCAAAGCTACAGTCCATTTTCTTTCAAACTGTGAGGTTACAGTTGTGATTCTATTAAATCACTTTTCTCATAAAGTTATCGTGTCATTAAATCAATATCAACATGACTCTCTCTGGCTTTATTCCCAGTGTGTCTTTCGTCCCCCCTCACCCCAAAGTGCTCACAGCAAATGGCTGCATGTCCCCCCCCCAGTCTGGCTCTGCCTGAGGTTTTGTCCTGTTTGTCCTGGTGTTTTCCTTCCCACTGTCGCCAAGTGCTTGATATGTGATGTGTTATGTGCAATGCTGTGTTAACATCTTGAATAGAACACCTGGCAAACGTGGACACTTGGAGGATGTTCATGCAGTTAGTTTACAAAAAAGGTTTGGGTTATATCTGTGATTTATTTATTTGCTCCTGTCTTTCCATAATTTTTGTTAGGAGCTGTATTACAGTGATGTCTCACATACTTTGACACCTTTCTACAGAATGAGTGACAGCTTAACAAGTGGTAAAGATGTGGTGTTGATACTGACAGCCCACTGAGAGCAAGTGCATATGGTTGCATGTCTGTTAGGAGAGACATGCAGTCAGACGGACACGTGTGCTAATGAGTACAGTGTTTTCAGTGTTCGCTGACATCTGTATCAGTGGCAACCATCTGCAGCTCTCATCTGCAAGAGACTGAAGGACAACAGTTTAATATATTTTTTGTGAATTTGTAAATCTTCCACATTTTGGTTTTTAAAGACTAACGACTCCAGACCTGTGGGAGAATTCTGTGCCATATCTCTCATGCAGCATCTCTGTGTAGAGAAAAGATCGCCAAACCTCAAAGAGGACATAAGCATTAAACATATAAAGGCTAATTTACACCACCGAGCCCTGCTCTCAAAAACTGACATAGATGTAACTCTGTGAGACTAGATTTAAGACATAAGTACTTAAAAACATGTTTAGCCCCATTTTTTTTTTTTTTTTTTTTTGTCAGTACGGAACGTGACGTCATGTGGGCAGTCGGTCGGTTGCAGCTAATAGCTTTTTTTTTTGTTGTCCCGTTTGGATATTTAGCCATCAGAATTGTTGTCTTAAGGCCAAGAAAGATGCCAAGTGGATTTATTTTACCAAGTGGATCATCATGGCCTTGCCATATTGGTCCATTTGATTGACCTTTATTATAATTATGTATTTATTTTATTTTCGGTTGCTACAAACAGGACAGACATGACTGGGGGATAGCACAGGGAGAAAGAATGAAAGAAAGAGAGGGAAAGAAAGAAAACCAGAGGGGAGAAGAGACGGTGAGAAAGGGGGCAAGAAAGAAAGAAAAACAAACAAAACACCTGGATCACCTGTATGGAGAAAAAAAAACAGAAGAGAAAGCAAACAAAAAAAGAGCAACCTGATAGAAACAGCACCATCACAATAAACTAGCTAGCAGTAGATAACAGTTGATACTAAATATTAAACGATATTGTGCAGCACGCAAGATAGACAGCGCACAATATGCTTTGAGGCAGCAACCAAGAAAGGTGTAGTCCGTGTCTGTGAACACCCGTGTGTACACACCTGTGTGGATCAGCATGCTTGTATTCCAAAGTTTTCTCCATGTAACGATCTGCTAGGGAGTGTGGGGAGCCATAGCCCCGTCCCCCAGGGCATGAAGCAGGTATGGAGGAGATCCAGGCCCCAGACATCCAGAGGCCCCAGAATACGAGGACCCGAGGAGGACCACCAAAAGGGGGGGAACCATGCCACCCTCCTGGGAAGAGCTGAGTAGAGCCCCAAACGAGAGGTCACCCAGCAGCTACGGAGCAGAGGCCAGAGGGGGTTGCAGTGGCATGCCCGCGGGCTCTGCCGGCAGCCAGCTGTGCCAGAGAGGACAGAGCTTCAGGCCCAGAGGCCAGAGGCCTGAGGGCACCCCACCCCCCGGAAGGGGCCCAACCGGGCCACAGGCGCCAGGTCCCGCCAATCGGCCACCAGGAGTGAGCCGGTACATACATGAGCGCCCAGCCCCAGTCGACAAGGACCATCAACACACCAACGTCTGAGGGCATCAGCCACCGGCAGGGAGTGTGGTAGATAGATAGATATAGTTTTATTTCAAACATGCCAATATAATTGAAATAACAACAGAAAAAAACAGAACAAAAAAACCAAAACGTAAAAATCAAGTTTTCATGTATATATCTTTGTCTACAGAATGCGTGTGCTCGAAAAGGAGGTGAGGGGAGATAGGCCTCCGTACTTTGGAGGGCCTGAGATGTACCCAGAGAGGTTGAGTCTAAGACCCAACCTGACATATAGACACAGACGAACAGGCGCACGTGGACACAAACGTGCATTCCCACCCCCATATACACAACCAAATACTCGGCACTCACCCAACGTGTAGACAGACACAAATAGACACTGCACAGACAGTCACACTCCCCAAACATACTCTATATCCCAGGTCTAGGTACCCCCGCCCCCAGAGGGGCAAGCCGCGCCTAGACCCAGGAGATGTAACCCTTCTCCCTGGGGTGGTTGCAGCTAATAGCTAACGAATGTCAGTCTAACTAGTGAAAGAAACGGATAACTCAGAGGAAAGTAAAAATGTGTTTAATGGGATCACTTTTGTGCTGCCCTTAACTGCAAAAATGAGTTTTATGTTAAGAAACTAAAGATATACTGTCCACTTTCGCTGTCTGTCTCTTTAGCAGTAGTGGCTCTATGTTGTTTGCCTATCTGCACTTAAATGGGAAAATGTTTGGGTTTGTAAAGCACTTCATGAATGAGGACTGTGTGACCGTGTTTGAGTCAGGTGACAGGTTGATCTGGAGTCAGAAACTCTGATCCAGCTGCACGGAGTGGCACTGACGTGATCAGCACTATTTTATTCATTAAAATCCAAACAGTTTACTACTTACACAACTACACCACAAACATAGCTGAGGCTCTTCCTGAACCACGACTGGGAATCGCATCAGCAGAGTGTCTGCAGCAAATAGATCAAAATGTGCTTTGGACAAAAGAAAAGTGGAGGCTCTGAGGAAGACATGGCACAGTTTTTGGAGACCTTCTTTTTCCCCCTGACATCATCTCACTGACTGGAATACTTCATATTAAATGTGAGGAAAAGCAAAGCCCAAATGTAATTGAGGTAACTGTAACGTGGAGATTTTTTTTTCCTGCGGACACGTTGATGGATGTTAAGATTTCAAATCATCTTTGGTAAAAAACTGTTTTTGGTGTGGTACACATGTACTAACCTGTTATGTAGTAAACTGTTTGGTTGTGTTGGTAAAAAGAACATTTTATTCCATAGAAGAGTGCTGATTGCATCATGTGAACAGCTGCTTTGTTAACTGATTGAACTGCTCGGCACATCGGCTTGGTGACGACAAGCTGGAGTCTAGCTTGTTGGTCCGGTGCATCAAACAGGCTGAAAAAAGGCACAAATATTGGAGAATATCAAGATAAAAACCTCTGCTAACCCCTAAGAACACAAAGGTTTGTTATTGTTATATAAAAAACATATTTAGTTTCCAGACTAAACCTGTTTTTAACAACAGGTTAACAGTAAGAAGTTAACTTGTCAACAACACAATACATACATAAATAATAATAATCAAAAGCTTGGAAAAAAGCAAGGTGGGATTAAATATTTTATTTTGATCCTCCTTTAGAGTTATTAGATCCACAACTATATGACCTGTTTTCACATCATAATGGCAGAATTGCTTTTCCCACAGATAAACAGACATCAGGCATAAATAATGTTCAATTAGACATCAGCTGGCAGTCTGTATGTAACAATACCTTTTCATGCACCACAAAAAATCAACAAAATTTACTTCAAGGTCTTGGACACAAAACAAATCCCATTTATAAACTGTAATGAGCTTTAGTAACATTAATACTTGTTTATTCTGTCCCAGCAAAATCGAAAGCTGCCTCTGGCTTTGGACCGGGTCCTGAAGGAGACCTGCCCAGCATCCTTAGCAGCCCCCCTCTGTACTTCAAGATTACTTATCCTCAATGACCATACCAAACGCCTCCAAAGGTTTATCTTAATAACTTTGATTCTCACCCCCCCAAAACCCAGAAAAGAAAATATTGCTTAGGACTGCCACCATGGTTGATACACACAACTCAGCCTATCCTCTTGATTGTATTATTTCTTGTTTTTTCCTCTGTTCAATGTGAAATCGTCTTATTGTCAACTGTCTTCATTATCTTTTATTGATCTTTAAATAAACAAATAGATGAAACAGGGTCACTAGGTTGACTTGCCTTGTAAGTGTAAACCTCTACACCAGGGGTCGGCAACCTTTCTGTTGGCGAGTGCCATCTAAAATTTCCTCAGAAGTCAGTGTGCCATATGATTGCATTAGCAATAAATTTAAAAACACTCTATATTAACAGTTACACAATATATAGAACCACTTTATAGAATCATATTTGTTTGCAGATGTTGGCAGCTATCAGCGAATAGCTATCAGCTATTTTGAAACCAAAAAAATACTTTTTATCCATAACAGCAAATGAACTGTACAACAGAAAATGCAAATGCTATTTATGGTCTCCTCAAAACAATAAGAAAAATAAACTGAGCCAATATGGCATGTTTGTTAATACACATGTTAATCTGATCTCTGGTCCAGCATTCAGACGGCTACCTGAGGACACTCTTCATGTGAGTAAAAACCTGCTCACACAGACATGTAGAGCCAAGTATTGTCAATAAGGCCTCTGCAATGTTCTGAAGACAGTTAAACTTGTCAGGTAGTGATGTCCAGCAGCTGAAAATGCAGCTCCATGAACACGCACAGCTGTGGATTCCAGCTGCTTCGATGTTGCATTAACTGGTATGAACTCAGCCAGTTAATGCGAGACAAATCCAGCTGCTCATTAAAGCTTTCTGGTTTGATCAGAAAATAAACATTGGTCCATACGCCTGAAAGTCCTGAAAACACATTGTGAATTCTGTCTCGAGTCTACGGATGTATCCGTGTATTTCCACGGTGCTGATTGCTGTGCTGAGCAGAAAGCTCCTGAAGCATTTGAAGAGTCGGAAAGCTAACAACGTCCCTCTCTCCAGTAGGTTAAATTATTTTTAGCCAATTACAAGTTGAATCTGGTAGTTGGGGTTGTTAGCTAAGATACAGTCATTAAGAAACTGCACAACTAATGTGTCTATGCGAGCTGATTTGCGATGTGCACTGCTGGTGTGGCCATTTTTTTTTTTTTTTTTAAATGCACCTGCTCAGATTAATTCACTGCGTGTCGTGCCCAGGGCTGGACTGGGACAAAAAAATCTACATTTTGACTGGAGACCGGCCCACCAGGTATTAAAGCCATAAAGCCTTTGAATGAAAACAAATGCTGTTGTGACCGTGATGTACAGTCTTGTTGGTATATGTATGATTTCTATACATTTTACATCAGATAAAAACTTTGGTTGTAAGCTTCAGATAATTATTTAATAACAGCCAGACATTTTAAATGAGAATAAAGAAGAAAAGTATTTCTTTGTGCCCCACTTTCCCTGTTAATGCCCTACCTGGCCCCCTGGCAAAACTTTCCTAGACCCGCACCTACACAGTTACCAGCTGTCAGCTACGTAGAAAAAGGATCCTGGTGTTATTTGTCTCTCAGAAACAGTTCATAACTTCCCTTCAACTCATTCATGTCACCTAAAAGGTAAACCTGTTTCTCCATCACCTGTTCAGCTCTGATGATTCAGTAAGGACATCTCCTGGTTTCATCTTCATGTTTCCCTCTCACCACATATCCAAACCGACATCATGACCAGCAGCTTTTACAGCTGTGGCTCCAGCAAACATCAGCTGATACTAGAAAGTAATATTAAATCAATTCTAACAACAGCTGATCAAGCTTAAACGTGCTGCTGTTGTTTAGCGCAACATCTGCTGGTTTCCGCTTTCTGGCGCAAAGTGGGCGATAAACAAACAAGAGAGAACAGCCGATCAGCTGATCATTGATCAGTTTCATGATTGAAGTAGGAACAGGAGAGAGAGGGGAGAGAATGAGAGAAGAAGAGGCAGCTGCAGCGTAACTGTGATTTGCACAGAAGTCCAATAACAAAACACCGCTCGGGTTCAGATCAGGGAGGCCGTTCCTCCCAGTCATGGCCCTCCAGGTCTCGCTGTCGTTACCCACGTGAGCATTGAAGTCTCCCAGTAGGACAACAGAGTCTCCAGGTGGAGCACCTTCCAGCACCCCACCCAGGGACTCTAAGAAGGCTGGGTACTCTGAACTGCCACTCGGCGCATAAGCGCAGATGACAGCCAGGACCCGTTCCCCAACCCTAAGGTGCAGAGAACAAACCCTCTCATCCACTGGGAAGAACCCCAATGTACCGGCAGCAAGCCGAGGGGATATTAGCCGGGTATCACTCCGCCAGGGCTTCCGCTCCTGGCCGCCGCCCGGCATACAGTTAATGAAATACTTTTGTAAACCCCCTGAATTAAAATCAAAAGTGTGCATCAGTCTTGGCTGTTTGATTTAAGAGCCATTGTGGTGCTGGACAGAGGTGAATTTACAAAAACACTGGTCACTGTAAAAACTTGACTATAAATTTGGCTACCTCAATCATACCAGGGTAGACTGAAGCTACTGTGAGGAAAGGGAAAAGTCAGGTGTCAGAAAAAAATAAGCGGGTGGCAGGCAGCAAGGTAAAACTGTGAAAAACAAGTTATTTTTTTGCCTTGTTGTGGTGTTGAGTGGATCGTTTCAGTAAGATTAAAATAACTTTGGATTTCTCTCTTTTCAGCAGTCCAACCATCTGAGCTTCTCACCTTGTGATTGAACAGAGAAAACATGAATCAGGTGCTGACAGTGTTTTTGTGAACATTAATTCCATTTTCATCCTTAGTAAATATCCTCCTTAGTCTTCTTTATAGACAAGGGTAAGTTTAAATGTACACTTTACTTTTTCCTCAGAGAATTGGGTGTAAATTTACTTCTATTTTTTTAATTTAAGGTAATTAACACTGAAGTAATAGTCCTTCGCGTAGGTCTGTTGTCTGCTGGCTTTAAAATTTCACGAAGAAATTGTCTTCATAAACCTAAACATGAGAAAACCGAGACTAGAGACACATTACATCCATGGACCATGAGGTGAGAATAACAGATGACCGGACAGAGCTTAAAAACTAGCCTAAAACGCAACTAAATCCTGACTAATATGAGCAACACAAGAACTTAACATATTTCCAATATAAGAAATCAAACATTCAGAATAAACTCAAAGTGCTGGGTCACAGAGCCGGGCCCTGACAATAGTCTGCTGTGTGCCTTTCTCCTTCTTTCCTCAGTTTCCCTGTCTCCTGTTTGCCTCGTCCTCTCTGTTTCAGCTGATGTTTATCTTATTATTGCTTCGGGCCTCTGGGCTTGTGTGATCAACAGGTTATTTCTACTGCACTGCACCATCTACACTGAGCTATACTGTGGGGAAAAAACCCAAAAACCCAAACTGCCCTACATATCTGCTTCATTTCTTTAAAGGAATGGCCATGTATGCTTTGCTGTCACCATAGTCTGTATCATTTTCCATAAGGTGCATTTACTAATATCAGCTTTTAGGCCTGAAAGGCTTGCATACATAATTCAAGGGCTACATTTCAGAGCAGTAATCCCTACAGTTGTAGGGAAACATTTGTCCAACAATGTGGACTGTGCACAAAAGACTGACATAGCAACACAATTCAGCCATTGGTGTTTGACTCCACATTTTGAAACCCCAGCATTAGCATTTTGGCTGTAGCCATGTTGGTGTTTAGACAGTGATATCAGTCAGTGCTGGCAAGCTTGATGATCAATACGGTGGCCCTGAGAGGCCAAACGGACTGCAACTTCAGAAAACGCTGCAAAAAGAAAAACGCTGCAAAAAGAAAAATGCTGCAAAAAGAAAAACGCTGCAAAAGCACAATGGAAATAGGAAAAAAGACAATGGAAATGTTTCTGGGGAGACAATAACCGGACGGACCAGTTGCACGAACCAAAACATGCTAACAAGTGCACTGGGACTGGGAGACACTTCAAAGAAGTGGAGCGGCCAAAGAGTAAACTTTCAAAAGTAAGTTCTAACAGTGGCGTGTCCAGCGGGGTGGCCTGGGGGGGCACAGGCCACCCCCCCCCAACCAGACTGGCCACCCCAGGTGCCACACCAAAGGCAAAACAATAAAATTCAATCAAATATCAAATGTCCGATTATGTTTTCACGGTGAAGCTCAGATATCCGAGTGTAAGTGAATGCAGCATCGGCTTCTGCGCTATGCAGTGTTGCCAACTTAGCGACTTTGTCGCTATATTTAGCGAGTTTTCAGACCCCTTAGCGACTTTTTCTCTAAGAAAAGTCGCTAAAAACAGAGGTGAAAGCGCATATCGCTTTTACTCTCAACAAGCAGCGGGTGCTGTAACGCAGTCAGTTCTTCTTTTACTCTTTTAGTCTTATGCTGTTTTGTGGATCACAAGGTTTAAAACTACTTATAAACACACACACACAAAGTAACTCCACCTGAGTGCCTATTTCGGGTCACTTTTGCCGGTCCAAGCCCGGGTAAAGGAGCAGGGTTGGAATTGTGACATTAAAAAAAAAACAATAATTGCTAAAAGAAATTTAATTTGTAGTTCTAAATAAACTATAAATGCATTTAGGACATTTTTTACTCACTTTATGTCTCTTCCACGATGTTATTTCTCTCTCCAACAACATAGGTTACAGTTACATTAGCATGACCAATTACGCAAATTAGGCGATGACGTCATTTAGCGACTTCTAGCGACTTTTAGGACAACCAATAGCGATTTTCCTTACTGAGGAGTTGGCAACACTGGCTATGTGCATCACGTTAGCAAAGGTAGGCGAGCCAAGCACGAAAGACGGCACTGCAGGAAACAATTTTTCAGTGAAAGAAAATGAGGACAGAATAAATGTCCCGGTAAGTAATATTAAGTTTGTTGAGTTTAGTAAACTTCGGTGAAATTAGAATACCAAAGAAAAAATAACACTTAAAGAATTATTGCAGCCGTCGAATATATCAGACAGTATGCTACTGAGGGGAGCTAACATAAGAGTTATGAGTTATCAGATATAATCTAAGTCGTAACATTGCTGTATGGAGCTGCAGATTTGGTTGCAGGTTAACATAGCTGGACTGGCCATTGGGCATACCGGGCATATGCCCGGTGACTTATTTTTTTTTATTTTTATTTTTGTAATGGCATGAACAATGAGAGGTGGTGGATTGGTCAGATGCAGGTCGATGTGTAAAAATAACTCAGTTGTTTGGTGGTGGCTATGGCGGGGCTTCCACAGAGGTCAGCAGGTGGATGAGGGAAGGGGAGGCAGGAGGAGAGCCCCGAGGCAGCCGCCAGTCCGAGTGTCAGGTGAACTGAACTTCAGGTAAGAAGTTATGACCTGCAGTCTATCTGGGTCAGATATAAACCAAGTTTAGGTGCAGTTTATTTTCGTTGTGCTGGCTTTTTACCGTCAGTTGCAATAACTCGTACTGCGTTCTAGCCAGCTTGACGGAGTTTTTATACAGCTGGGTAGGTGCTATGATGTTACTGATAGTGAACTTTATTTTATTCATAAGGTTAGTTAGTAGAGTTGCCAACGGCTCCTTAAAAAAATGGAATGGTCCCTCATTCAGAGAAAATAATACAAGTTTCGTATTGAGCTGAGAAGGAACAAGTTTGTCCCGGACTTTTGCTATAATGAAAAAAAGACGCAAAGCTGGAGTTATTCTGTCGTTACGCTGCACAGCTGCCTCTTCTCTCATTCTCTCCCCCTGCCTCTCCTGTTGCTACTTCAATCATGAAACTGATCAGTGATCAGCTGATCGGCTTTTCTCTCTTGTTTGTTTATCGCCCACTTTGCGCCAGAAAGCGGAAACCAGCAGATGTTGCGCTAAACAACAGCAGCACGTTTAAGCTTGATCAGCTGTTGTTAGAATTGATTTAATATTACTTTCTAGTATCAGCTGATGTTTGCTGGAGCCACAGCTGTAAAACTGCTGGTCATGATATCGGTTTGGATATGTGGTGAGAGGGAAACATGAAGATGAAACCAGGAGATGTCCTTACTGAATCATCAGAGCTGAACAGGTGATGGAGAAACAGGTTTACCTTTTAGGTGACATGAATGAGTTGAAGGGAAGTTATGAACTGTTTCTGAGAGACAAATAACACCAGGATCCTTTTCTAAGTAGCTGACAGCTGGTAACTGTGTAGGGGCGGGTCTAGGAAAGTTTTGCCAGGGGGCCACGTAGGGCATTAACAGGGAAAGGTGGGGCACAAAGAAATACTTTTCTTTCTTATTCTCATTTAAAATATGTAGCTTTTATTAAATAATTATCTAAATCTTACAACCAAAGTTTTTATCTGATGTAAAATGTATAGAAATCATACATATACCAACAAGACAGTGTACATCACTGTCACAACAGCATTTGTTTTCATTCAAAGTCTTTATGGCTTTAATACCTGGTGGGCCGGTCTCTAGTCAAAATGCCCGATTTTCTGTCCCAGTCCAGCCCTGCAGATTAATACTGGCAGTGTCACCATGCCAGCTGACTGTATTTCATCATCAGCCAGTGTTGTTCTTGATCAATATTACCAAAGTTTACCATAAGGCAGCATATAAAGTATTTACTTGCTTTCAGGTTTCATTCAAATGTTAGTCTTTTCAGTTGTTTCCCCACTTTTTTCCTGTTTCAAAATCAAACACCAGTTTGTGAGAAGATTATCTTCTTTTTTTTAATAGGCAGATAAATTTTTACATTGGAATTGGCTAATCTGTCTCTCTCAAATTATGAATTAAAAGACATTAAACATCCCCACAAGCTCACAGTCTGTCATTTGTGCTCTTCAGGAGGTCATTCCATCTTGGGTGTTTGTTGAACTTTATTACTAAGACTAATCATCACAATATAAGAAACATGGATATACATTGGTCATAAATTACTGGAAAAATTATACTCCATTTATACGTTTTAAACAAAAATGTTTGAAAACTGTAAACTTTGTGACAACTTAAATGTTTGGCTGATGTTGCTGCTGTAAACAAAAGACACTCATTACTTACACTAAAGCTTCTTTTGTTGATCTGTTCCAGTTTTACAGCTGTGGCTGCACTTGTAGGAAACACCCTCCTTCAAAACTGATAAAGATGGTTTGGTCCAAAAGGAAGATGCGTCTGGTCATCATTATACAAACAGCTGTCAAACGGTAAAGCTCTGCAAGTCAAAGAAGCTACATTTATGAGGCCCAATATTATGCAAAATAAGCCTCAAATGTTTCAAAACTTTCTATTTAACAGACTTCAAAGAAGTGAACACAATATCCAGAATGTATGCAACAAAACATAAAGCAAAAAAAACAAATGAAACTCATTTTAGCTCAACTTAGCAGTGACCAAGAATATTATTTGACTTAAATTCTCCTACAGTGTATACTTCTGACAATTTTTATCTCCTCCTGCTGTTTATTCCAGGATCCTTTTTCTTTTTCTGTGAATATGACAACAGATGTTTGTAAAATTATGAGAGTGAATGGCAGACTTACTATAGTTTTTTTATACATGTACAAAGAGAAATAACACAAGGAGGGTAATGGCTGTTGGGGAGATCGTGGCTCAAGAGTTGGCAGTTCGTCTTGTAATCGGAAGGTTGCTGGTTCGAGCCCCGGCTCTGACAGTCTTGGTTGTTGTGTCCTTGGGCAAGACGCTTCACCCGTTGCCTACTGGTGGTGGTCAGAGTGTCACGGTCCTGAGTCTGTGGACTCAGTGTTTTTCTGTTTGTATTAGTTATCTTTGATTTCATGATGTGTTTTGATTCTCTTGGGTTTGATTTCTGTCACTGTATCCCCTAGTTTAGTCCACGTCTGTTCAGTTTCCTGTTTTACTTTGAAAGTCTGTGTACTATGTCAATGTGTTGAGTTTTGCCTCCCCTTGTCTTGTCATGTCTGATGAGTCCCAGCTGTGCTCTCCTCCTGTTTCACATTCCCTAATCACCTCAGTATGTATTTAAGCCCTGTGTTTTTCCCTGCCAGTTGTTGCGTCCTCCACGTTTGTTGTGTGGGTATCCATTGTCGTCTACCTTCAGCATCTCCTGTCTAGTTAGTTTAAGTTGTTGTTTATGTATCGCCCAAGGGTGACTCTCCAGCAAATAAAGCTGTCATTTAAGTTAATGTTTTGTCTCCGAGTCCTGCACGTGGGTCCAGCCACTGACAGCCACACAACTCACCGTGACAGAAGGACGCAACCATAACATGGACCCAGCGGACTCAGCTCACCTCGAGAGAGAGGTGTACCTTGCTCGCATCCTCGGACTGATGACTCGCATTAGCCACGCCTCAGATTTGCAGACATTCTCAGTCGGGTTAAATGCAATACAAACCATTTTTGACAGAAATCCTCGACTGCGCCAGCTATCTTTTGCCTCGGAGTTCAGCCGTTCGCTGACCCAGGCTAAGGAGGCAGTCAAAGCCCGGGAGCTGGCCCAATTCACCCTCATCTCCTCATCCACACCGCCTCAGTCACAGCGAGCAAGCCCTCTCACGCCGCCGCAGCGGACGGAGCATTCTATAGCCCCACTGCAGCAGCTGAAGTCGCAGCATCGGACTCCTTCCTCCCTCACGTCTGGTTCCGACCACCCCTCACCTGCCTCATGCCTGGCAGGAATGTGGTCGGAGGATGAGGGACCAGTCACTGTTGCTCCGACACCCTCCGTTTTTTCTGTCGCTCCGGTTTCCAAGAGAAAGCGGCGTTCTCGTCGTCGCCGTCCCTCCCCGCAACCCGAGTTAAATTCCTGCTCTGAAGTGCTGGACGAGTCGCCCGTCCAGCCTAAAGTTTTGTCAGCTGGGGGTTCGGGAGAACCCAGCCAGCCTCAAGTGTCGTCTGCTGGAGGGTCCGAGGAGCCCACCCAGCACCACGCCTCGTTAGCTGAGGGTCCTGGAGGGCCCAGCCAGCACATCCTCACATCTGCTGACGGTCCGGGGAGGTCTGTTCAGCCGTCACCTGCTGACTCATCCCCCGCGACTTCCACATCACCGCCTGCAGCATTCACATCACCGCCTGCAGCTGTCCCGCTGCCGTCAGGTTCCGCAGCCGTCCCGCTGCCGCCTGGTCCAGCCTCCGTGCCTTCATCCACGCCTGGTCCAGCCTCTGTGCCTTCGCCTGGTCCTGCGGTTACCACACCGCCGTCAGAGCCAGCTCGACCCGTTCCGCCTCGCCTCTGCCGGCTGTTTTCCGGGCCTCTAAGTTGGCAACATGGCCTTCGGGGACGGCCTCCGGAAGGAGTTCGTCGCCGCCGCTGGCATCGTGGCCCACCTCCGGACCTGCTCAGTGGCTGCCACTGCCTTCCGAGTGGTTTGTTTTTGATGTGCTTTCCTGTGTTTTTGGACTCTGGTGCTCCTTGTTTTTTGTTTGGTCTCTGTCCCTCCATCATGGACCCCCTCCGCCCACCCTGGCCTGGTGCTTTGTGTTTTTTGTTTAGGGCTGTCGGGAGCCAGCCCTTAGAGGGGGGGGTACTGTCACGGTCCTGAGTCTGTGGACTCAGTGTTTTTCTGTTTGTATTAGTTATCTTTGATTTCATGATGTGTTTTGATTCTCTTGGGTTTGATTTCTGTCACTGTATCCCCTAGTTTAGTCCACGTCTGTTCAGTTTCCTGTTTTACTTTGAAAGTCTGTGTACTATGTCAATGTGTTGAGTTTTGCCTCCCCTTGTCTTGTCATGTCTGATGAGTCCCAGCTGTGCTCTCCTCCTGTTTCACATTCCCTAATCACCTCAGTATGTATTTAAGCCCTGTGTTTTTCCCTGCCAGTTGTTGCGTCCTCCACGTTTGTTGTGTGGGTATCCATTGTCGTCTACCTTCAGCATCTCCTGTCTAGTTAGTTTAAGTTGTTGTTTATGTATCGCCCAAGGGTGACTCTCCAGCAAATAAAGCTGTCATTTAAGTTAATGTTTTGTCTCCGAGTCCTGCACGTGGGTCCAGCCACTGACAGCCACACAACTCGCCATGACACAGAGGGCCCGGTGGCGCCAGTGTCCGGCAGCCTCGCCTCTGTCAGTGCGCCCCAGGGTGGCTGTGGCTACCATGTAGCTGCCATCACCAGTGTGTGAATGGGTGGATGACTGAATGTAGAGTAAAGTGCTATACAAATACAGGCCATTTACCATTTAATAACTGAATACATAGAATAGTGAAGTACACAGCCTCCACAGCAAATAAAGTATAAGGCATAGTTGGTATGCAGTGCTCAACTTTTATAGGCATTTGTCAGGTCCATTCATAAAGAGCACATCACATCATCACAGTAAGTAAAGTGTTTCTTCGCTGGAGCTAGACTGAAATGATAAATTATGACCTGGTCATGGTCCCCTGTCCTCCTGCTATCTCTATTCTCCTCTTCCCAGTCTAAGTCCGTGTATGTTTATGAGTGTATGGCTCTGTACGTACTCTGCTTATTTCCTCTCAGAGTGGGCGTGGCTTCCTGAGACTGGTGCAACTGTTTCACATTAACACTTTAACTCTAATGTGCACTCTTAGAAATAAATGCCAGCATATTTAACTGGAATGAAAATGTTTAGAATAGAATAGAATAGAATTCAACTTTATTGTCATTGCACATGCACAGGTACAGGGCAACGAAATGCAGTTTGCATCCATCCAGAAGTGCTTTAGTGATATAGATATATTACAATATATATTAGCAATAACATAGATATGTGAGTATATTACAGAAATGGGTCTATTATGGTATGTTATAATGTACACGGTATGAAGTATGTTGTGAATGTGTTTACCACTCTGTGCACTAAATTATGTTAATGACTAACAATCGTCTTTTGACCTTTTTACAACAGTCATGTGTTCTGTGTTCATGATAGATTTTAAATGACTGTTTTCTAATGTTTCTGCTGTAGTTCTCATAGGGATCGTTTTCCTGGGAAGACTATGGATAATGGAATGCCCAGTTTCGAGTTGATGACCACTCATGTGGTGTCATGTGGACAAACAGGGTGAACCCTGCGTTAACTTAACAAGTCGATGCGACCAGTTATCCTGACTGCCACGTTAGGGTAAGCAAATCCGGATACCAGATACCCTTATACTACAAAGTAAGGCTGTGTTTGTAGCTGAGAAGATCTGGAGAACTTTGCTTACCGTTTGACCTGTAGACAACTCAAGGCAAGTAACCCTAAGACAGTGAAGATAAAGAGAACAACTGAGCTAACATTAAAGGTCAACATTTACATGTGTCTAAAAGGGTATTTCAGAATTTTTAGCCGAGACAGCACATTACATTTCTCTTTATCAGTCATGTGAACGTTGAACTCCAGCTGAGTTAAACTGGACTGAACTACATCAAAGCCAAAACGGAGAAGTGCAACAGGGGAAGTATAATAGATAACTGTCATCTGCATAAAAACAACAAAGCATTTAATAAATTATAACAAAGATTATTTATAAATATGATGATGAGCAAGAGTCCTAAAAAAGCAACACAGTAATTTAGCAGTCCATTACCTCATATAATTTAAATCTAATTTACTACTTGAACCAAGGCAGTTATTGTGCTGTGTTGTTTTTAAACCCTGAGTGGTGTTGGGGAAAAAATCTGTATTTTTGTCATCAATAAAAAAATTACAATACTTTCACTTTCTTACTGAATTCAGAAACAAAACAGAAGAGAACAGAAATACTGCGAACCAGAAGAAACCGAAAAAGAAAGAATAAGAAAGGAAGGAACAGGAAACATGGTAGAATACAATTACTAATAATAAACATAAACAAATAAAAAATAATAATAAACAAACAAACATATAAGCCACAAAAGGTAAGCAATTACATTTAAATACAAATAAAATATTTATTGTGTACAGTAAGTATCTGAGGGGAGAAAGTATCCAGAACTTCATTGTTGTTTCTTCAAATGTAACAAATGCATAATGCCACACTGTTAAACGTCTGTCATAAGAACAAAACACAAATATTTTAGAAATCTGACAAAAACATCCTTGAAAGAACAAATTACTAAATTTACTGAACTGAAATTATATTTTTATTCACAAATTGAAGGCAACATACTGGCCTTTACTGAGAAGTCAGAAATTAATCATTCAACATTCAACAAGTAAAGCAATATTTTCTGGTCAGAAATGAAAGTAATCGAATGTAATTTAATATCTCAATCAAAAAATGATAATGTGCTAAAAATGTTTTTCCCGATCATTACATTTGAAAATTCATAGATTGGTAAATGATGATAATAATAATAATAATAATAATTTTAAATTGTTCCAGGAAAAAAACTGAAAACTGAGGTGCGTTTCCATTCTTTGTTTAAAGCATCTCCTGTCTACTCTGTTGCACTAAATCTGCAAACCTTAACAAAAGACGCTCACGTCTACCAATTAAAAGCACATTAGCCTAATCACCCAGTACAAAAAGAAAGAACCATCCATTATTGCTCACTTTGTAAATTTTATCGGTGCATTTCACCAGAGAGATGGCTCCGCTCCACTGCAAGGGTACCCGAAAGTCATTAACATTAATGGAGATGGTTGGAAATGTGTTGACAAATCAAATGAGGTGTGCAATTACCAGCAACCAATCCTTTTTGTTGATATGTGGTTTATAAAAAGTGTCTGCATGTATCAGGACATGAAATTACTGGATGTGAATTGCACTGTTTCTTCATCATTTAATCAGTGTGCTTGACACCTGTGATGCCTTAATATGCAGAGTGCCTACTGTATGTGTTAGTCATTCTGGCCAAACACAGCTACACAATCGGGAGATCCTGTTAATATTTGTAATAAAACTTGATTGTCATCTCCCTCTTGGCAAGAAGTGTAGCATAATTTACTTTTTAATATGTCACGGTTTATGTCCAACTTGGCTCATCTTGGATTCCATTCAGGTCTTTTAATCTAATGTTATCTGATGTACGGTCGCAGTTTTTTAAACTGAAATTGTGTCGTGTATTAAATATACATGGATATAATCTAAATAAACAATTCTTTCTTCAGGAGAATGTTGTGACTTTGCTCTTTTATCAAAACAGAAAGGTTAACAGTATAACCACTGATTGCCACCCGATCAACACGGACACATCACTTTTTCGGGCCCAGCCACCACACACTCTGCCTGGAGATTCTACCCAAGGTCTGGCTCCAGGGTAGATTAAAGCAAAAGAAGTGAGTTTCTTTTGAAGAGTGGCTGGGCTCTCGTTTAGAGAGAGGGCAAGGAGCGACATCGTTTCAGAAGGACAGAGTAGAGCTGCTCCTCTACATCAAAAGGATCCAGTTGAGGTGGTTTGGGAATCTGACTCCTTCCGGACACCTCCCAGGCATGCCCTACTGGATGGAGACCCTGGGGCAGACCCGGGACTCGTTCAAGAAATCATATCTCTACACTGGCTTGGAAACGCCTCAGTGTTCCTCCGGATAAACTGGAGGAAGTCTGGGGTTCTCCACTGAGACTGCTGTCCCGAGATCTGAACACGGAGAAATGGCAGAGAGTGGGTGGGTGGGTGGATGGATGGATGGATGGTAGAACCACTGCTAACCAGAGCTTTACCTTTGGAGCAGTTCTAATGCCCTGTTATAGTGAGTACTGAAAAACTGCACAAAGCTGTTTGGATGCTTTGCACTGACACAGTGTACACTGAATCCATGCTGATGCAATCTTTGGTGCCCTGCATGCAAGTGAGGACATATAATCAATGTATTAAATGAAATGAGTAGGTTGTATGGACTTATTGTGAAGGGGTTAAAATGAGTGTTGCGTGCCTGCAGGAGCGTTGCCTGCCTGAAGTTTTCATGTACAAAAGTTATGCTGTTAAGCTGCTTATTATTGCATCTTTAAGTGGACTTCATGCAAGAAAGCCAACAAAATCAAAACGAGTGATCAAAGCTGCCATTTAATTATTTAGGATCAGGCCTCCTAACCGTCTGTGCAAGTGAAAACGTTTCTTTAACGCTACAGGATTGACCAAAGAAGGAGTTTTTGTTTTGGTTAGCACAGTGTTAGCGACTGAAAAGTAGTGTGATCCTGCATCTAAGATGTACGAGTTTATTTTTATATTCACCTACCTGTTAAGAGCAATGCAAATTTGTGAAACAAAAATGAGCAAACCCACTGTGAAAGTGGGAGGAGGTGAGTGTTTTGGACTTGTGGGGGAACTCCTCTTAAACTGTCGCAGACTACGTGTGATCCTCGACCTCTAGTGCCTAATATACTGAACATTATTTACCATCAAATTCTGAGCCTTCCATGGGTGAAGATATTCTTACTGTGCCACATGTGTAAACGTGCACATGTGAATTTATACTTTGCTTTGATGCAGGCTGTGAAAGTCTGACACACTAACAAAGTCACTGTAATAGTCATCAAACATGGCGTGCATGGCTCTGATATAGAGGTGAAATAAAGGAATGACATGGAAATCACACTGCTGAGAAAAGACCTGTAGAGATGTTTTACTTACATACTGATCTATGTTTTGAATTGTGATCACCATTGTTAGAAGTATCCAAATTCATGGGCTGCATCCTCAGTCAGGTTGACCGGAAGTAAACGGCTGTGAAATTGGACTGTCTAGCCTTCAGATTTGCGTCACCGCTTTCTCGGTGGAGTTAAATAAACTTGGCCGTCTGCTCCTTGCTATCTAAAATATAACAGGACACAGGAGTTATATCTCGACCACCTCACACTTCTGTTTAATCAGTTTTCTGTTTGACGTTTACTCAGCTGTGTAAAAACTAATCTCTTGCTAATCTTACTAAACTAATCTAATCTAATAACTTTGATCTCAGCCAAACTGATTTACTCAGGAACAAATAAAACACTGAAAAAGGACAAACAATAACATTTTTAGGTTGTCTAAGTGACTTACAGCGAGTGCAGAATTATTAGGCAAGTTGTATTTTTGAGGAATAATTTTATTATTGAACAACAACCATGTTCTCAATGAACCCAAAAAACTCATTAATATCAAAGCTGAATGTTTTTGGAAGTAGTTTTTAGTTTGTTTTTAGTTTTAGCTATTTTAGGGGGATATCTGTGTGTGCAGGTGACTATTACTGTGCATAATTATTAGGCAACTTAACAAAAAACAAATATATACCCATTTCAATTATTTATTTTTACCAGTGAAAACAATATAACATCTCCACATTCACAAATATACATTTCTGACATTCAAAAACAAAACAAAACCAAATCAGCGACCAATATAGCCACCTTTCTTTGCAAGGACACTCAAAAGCCTGCCATCCATGGATTCTGTCAGTGTTTTGATCTGTTCACCATCAACATTGCGTGCAGCAGCAACCACAGCCTCCCAGACACTGTTCAGAGAGGTGTACTGTTTTCCCTCCTTGTAAATCTCACATTTGATGATGGACCACAGGTTCTCAATGGGGTTCAGATCAGGTGAACAAGGTGGCCATGTCATTAGTTTTTCTTCTTTTATACCCTTTCTTGCCAGCCACGCTGTGGAGTACTTGGACGCGTGTGATGGAGCATTGTCCTGCATGAAAATCATGTTTTTCTTGAAGGATGCAGACTTCTTCCTGTACCACTGCTTGAAGAAGGTGTCTTCCAGAAACTGGCAGTAGGACTGGGAGTTGAGCTTGACTCCATCCTCAACCCAAAAAGGCCCCACAAGCTCATCTTTGATGATACCAGCCCAAACCAGTACTCCACCTCCACCTTGCTGGCGTCTGAGTCAGACTGGAGCTCTCTGCCCTTTACCAATCCAGCCACAGGCCCATCCATCTGGCCCATCAAGACTCACTCTCATTTCATCAGTCCATAAAACCTTAGAAAAATCAGTCTTGAGATATTTCTTGGCCCAGTCTTGACGTTTCAGCTTGTGTGTCTTGTTCAGTGGTGGTCGTCTTTCAGCCTTTCTTACCTTGGCCATGTCTCTGAGTATTGCACATCTTGTGCTTTTGAGCACTCCAGTGATGTTGCAGCTCTGAAATATGGCCAAACTGGTGGCAAGTGGCATCTTGGCAGCTGCACGCTTGACTTTTCTCAGTTCATGGGCAGTTATTTTGCGCCTTGGTTTTTCCACACGCTTCTTGCGACCCTGTTGACTATTTTGAATGAAACGCTTGATTGTTCGATGATCACGCTTCAGAAGCTTTGCAATTTTGAGACTGCTGCATCCCTCTGCAAGATATCTCACGATTTTTGACTTTTCTGAGCCTGTCAAGTCCTTCTTTTGACCCGTTTTGCCAAAGGAAAGGACATTGCCTAATAATTATGCACACCTGATATAGGGTGTTGATGTCATTAGACCACACCCCTTCTCATTACAGAGATGCACATCACCTAATATGCTTAATTGGTAGTAGGCTTTCGAGCCTATACAGCTTGGAGTAAGACAACATGCATGAAGAGGATGATGTGGACAAAATACTCATTTGCCTAATAATTCTGCACTCCCTGTATATATTACGTTTAACCTGAGTAGTAAAAGTTGGCGGAGATCTGAAAAGGATGTGCCAGGAGTTTGCCATTCTCGGCGGCTCTAGTGAGCCTCGAGCTCCCGGTTAGCTATCGAGCTGGTGGGTAACAGACGTCTCCAATAACGTCGGACGTCTTGATAAACCGAGCAGATATTTGAAGTTTACACACCTACTTTCTTGCCTGAAAATATGTTAAAAGTTTATTTTGTGACCCAGAAAGATTAATAAGAGTAATATTAAAACTTCGTAGCGGCCGCCATTGTTGAAAACTGGAATTGGCTGGGCTGTGCTATGAATTCTGGGATATGGTGGGCCACGAAGGACACACCCGACCCATACTTCAAATTCGGGGAAAAGGAGGACACATTTGTCGGCTGCATTCAGCAGAGAGTCTTCAAATTTGGCCAGCCTTCGGCGCATCGCTATGACTTAATAGGCCTACAAATGCGTCCTCAGGAGGATGCAGTCCATGAATTTGGACACGACCATTATTCATGGTGTCTGACATCCAGTCTTGGGTGTAACGCGTTACTTAGTAACGCTGTAATTAAATTACTTTTCCACTGAAAAAGTAGAGTTACTGATTACTGTTCAGTTTTAGGTATTTTAATTACAGTTAGTTACAATGTACTTGCGTTACATTGTAAAATAATTAAACTCGCTGAATATCATTATTTAATTTCAATAATTTATTTTCTAAAGGTAAAAGTAAACTCTGCCGCTTTAACATCGCTGTAGTGCAGCTGCACGTCATTTTGCGCCAGTTTGCTGCACAGTCGTATTCTAAAGCGGAAGCTGTCGGACTCGGCTGAAGCGAGTGGCTGTTTTATGAAATGGACATATTCCCGTCTCTTCACTTATCTGAAACAAGCAGACAAGAACATTACAGTAATATGTAAAAACTATCGGCTGCTGTTAATAGCAGAAGTAATCTACTGAAGCGCCTGACACGAGAGCATAGACGAACATTTCTAAGTGATCCTTGTTCATCATCCATGGATAACACCGCGGCAACTCCTGCTAAGTAGCAAAAACTGATTTTACTTCAGCAGCACAGAAAGCGTCTGAAGGTGAGCTTAAAAAATGATTGCAGGCTACATTGTGGAAGAGATGCCACCACTGCGTACTGTAGAGTCTCCGTCTTTAAAAAAATATTTATTATTTAAAGAGTTTAATTTCTATTGTTTGTCCACTCAAGGTTTATTGGGATTTTAAGAAGTATTTAGTTAAATTACTTATTGAGTAATTAAGTTACTTTTCAGACACAGTAATTAGATAAGTATTTTAAATACAATATTGATTAAGTAATTAGTAATTAATTACTTTTTTAAAGTAACTTACCCAACATTGCTGACATCTAATGGCTGTATGATTGATGCTTACACAAATAGCATTAAAGCTCTGATCTTATGTAAATACCTGTTGTATCTTATTTGCCTGTTGTTCCCATTAACTGTTTTTACACACACATATAACAGCTTACAAAAGCAAAGAACGACTGAGTCAGATGGAAGATGTATATGCACACAGTGTGTGTCTGTGTCACTACAAAGTTAGACAATAACAATATCATGGGCAGACAGAGAAACACTTAGCCAAGCTGAAACCTGCACAAGAATGCTTACAGGAACTCGACCCTGTGAAGAAACTGAATTCTCTCACCTCCCTGACAAGAACAACAAAGACTTACCTGAAATGTGACCTGAGGCTCAGTCAGTGCACACTCACCTGTCTAACTGGGCTTTGTCTTATGGAAGAATAAGTCTTGAAATCCTTTGCTTGATTAAGAGCAGAACACATTTCTTGAATAGTTACTATAGCTGCAGGTGTAACTGCCCTGAAACTGGTCACTAAAGATCATTGGACTTTGGCTAAAGACAGGAGTCACAGGGAAAACTGTGACACAAACATACAGACGATCCCAGTCACAAACCAGAACAGCACTGCTGTTGTAACACTGTTACAGTCTCATTAATATTCAACTCTACACTGGTCGAAGTAAGAACACAAATGTTTAGCTCAGCTGAGTCTTTTTCACTTTTCTTTGTTCCTTTGCTTTTATTAACTTGGGCCTTTATTCATCATTGGAAAGTCTTATTCCTATAACCATGGTGACGATCTGGGTAAAAACGATAACAATACTTTTTGAATCACCTGGGATGTGTGTCTGCTTTAATTAAAAGTATTTGGTAATAAACAAGGCAGAGCGCTAACAAACCACTGGAAGAAATGCACAGAATATAGATGATATGAGCACTGTAAGGTAAATGTAAGGGCTCTGATCCAGGGTTCAAAATGAAAGAACATCTCTGAGCTTCTTTACTGAGCCAAGCACAGATTCTGACAGACTGATGGATAAAGGAAGTTAGAGGAGATAAAATTAACATCTTGATGGCAATGAGGAAGATGCCAAACAAACTTACATTTGTCTGCAGGTTTTCCTGCTGTGTTTTGTGCTTTTCTGCCAACCTGGGACACAAAGAGTGTCACAGCTGAGAATCTTCTAGACCCAAAAAGCCAACCGAGGCAGAATAAGTTAAAATCAAAATTCAAAGGTTTTATTTACAACAACAATATTAAGAATGAGAATGGCAAAGATAACTGAGCTGGTACAGAGAAACACAGCCAGCCAGGACAAAGAAACAGTGGCTCCGGCTAATTCCAGCAAACACCTCGGTTTATCCTCTCAGGTTTATGTGTCTTGAAGTTTTTCCCAAATCCGCTGCAAAGGAGTAAAAAGGAACCACACAGACTTTGAGTTTGAATTCACTGTTACTATTCTACTGCACTGTGGCTGAACCTGGATGACACCAAAATATACAATTGTCTTAATGTCATGATCCAATCACTGCTCGAGGGCGTCTGCCACTGGCAAAATAAACTTTTAACATATTTTCAGGCAAGAACGTAGGTGTGTAATCTTCAAATATCTGCTCGGTTTATCCAGACATTGCGTATTTGCAAAAGTGCTCCGATGTTTTAGGAGACATCTGTTATCCACCCGCTAGCTGGGGGTTCAATAGCCACTCGAGCCAGCGAGAGGCGCGGACTCCCGGCTTCATCGTTTTCAACCCTCGCGGTCTTTCACTACTGAGGTTAAACATACTACTCGCTACTCAGATAACTTAAAAATGTAATTGTTTGACTTTTTTCAGTGTTTTATTTGTTTCTGAGTAAATCGGTTTGGCTGAGATCAAAGTTATTAGATTAGATTAAATAAAACTTTATTAATCCCTCGGGAGGGTTCCTCCGGGGTTTTCACAAAGCTGCATAAACGTCAAACAGAAAAGTGATAAAACAGAAGTGTGAGACGGTTGAGAATTTACACCAGTGTCCTGTTATATTTTCGATAGCGAGGAGCAGACAGCTGAGTTTATTAAACTCCACCGAGACAGCAGTGACGCAAATCTGAAGGCTAGACCGTCCCATTTTACAGCCTCACACTTCCGGCCTTCTCGGTCTTCCAAGGACCCGGCCCACGTAGACCGCGAAGGCCGGGTCCTCCGAAGGATGCGGCCTAGACTTTGGGACAGAGCTTATGTGTTTTCCCTCTGTCTGTTGTTGTGTTGTACACGCTCTCTGCTGTGTGTTTCTCTTGTGGTCCTGTCTAATTCCTAGCTCTCAGTTCCAGGTCTGTCTTCTTGTTGTCTAGGTTGAGTTTGCAGTTTCCCAGTGTTTCAGTTGTGAGTTTCCATGTTCATGGTTTTGGTTTGTTTTTTGTGAGTTGATTTTATGGAGGACTTTGCAGCAATGAAACTGCTGTTTTCAGTTATAGTCATGTGTTGTGAGTCCTGCGTTTGGGTCCTACATCCTGCCTGCCACAGCGCAAACAGAGACACAGTGGTAGAAGTATCACTCTGAGAGGAAACACACAAAGATTGGAAACTGCATTTGTAGAGAAAATTGCCAAACATTTAAGAGAATTTTATAATTTCGCTGAATATTTTGTACATGCAGTTTTTCTGTCCTGTTAAACATTAAAATGAAATTGAATTGTTAAGTACTTCCAAGTAAGTGCCCTTGTGTGTTATGTAACAGGACCGGTTTCTAGAAGAACTATGGAAGGGGACATCCATTTGAATTTAAGTTGATGATGTTCTTTAGTAACCGTGGTCAAATTCCATTTTATAGGTATACTGACCACGAGTTGGAAAGCCGCCATGATGGCTCATGTAATGTACTCTACATACTACAGACTGTTGATGGTTGAATCCACAGAGCTGGTGTCCCATAAACCCCAGAGCAGCGGCCGGTCCACAAAGAAAGCAAATCTCCTGGAGCTCACAACAGAAATGATGATTTGTAAAGTGAGTCATTTCTTCACGCTGCACTGCTACACCAGATCTTGGAGATCATCCACCTGCCCACTTTAACCCCTAAATGGGACAAAGGTTAACCTTGCACCTCTCCTTACATTTTCTGCAGTTCATATGTGAAAACTGCGTTTAGAATGAAAACAACACCTTTAAAGATTTAAAAAGTTTCTGAAAACAGTTCTATTAAAAAGTTCTATTGAAAAAAGTCATACTTCAAAAACCATGTTCTATAAAAATCTTATGCATTGTAACTTTTGATTCAGTTATATTCAAGTAATAGAAAATTTTTCATCTTTGTGTCTCTGTATTCTTCTTTTAGAGAAATCTGAAAATTTGTGACTGTAGCTTAGCAGGCAAGATATGAATGAGTATCCATGGTGACAAATGTTTGGTCAACAGTAAGAAACATTTGCACTGTCCAGAAGTCCTGGCATGCTTTAACCTACCTCTGCGCTTTGCAACATGCTGATGATGCACTGCCCATCAGCAAATAAGCCCTAAAGAAGGCACTCTAAAAAGTAATTCAGAGGCTTAGTAAATATCACTATAAATATAAGTTAGATGAGCCTGATAAAATCTATGAATATCCTTTTAGTAATTATTTGAGTTTGATAAATTGAAATAAATGTCTAAAATGTTAACGTATGTGTTTGTGTTAAATTAAGGTATTTATTTACATTTATCTCAGACAAGAAATTCAGTATGTGGTTCACAGAATACCTTCTTTGCATGTACTTAATATTTTTGTTTAAAATTGAATCAAAATATGTGAGAAATAGATATCTATACTGATCAGTATCTCGTACTAAAATCATTAATTATTCAAATCAATATTATTTACTACAACTGAAAAGTGTAAGTAAAACACGATAACGTAAAGTAATTGAGTACCATGAGCCTTTTGCATTGCTTTGTTCATTTTGTTTTTCAAATACTCTGAGCGTTTGTGTTTGCTCTCCTGGTTTGACATTTATCCTTCAAGTATGTGAGGCTTTGAGCTAAAAGGGAAAAGGCTCTTGTCTTTTTAGTGCTTCTTTATTGCGAGTTATTGCCATGTTTATGAAAATTTAATTTTCATTTGGAAAAATGTTAACATGTGGTCATTTTTCATACATGTATTATGAAACACACAACTACATATTAGTTTGTTTGGTTTTGTAGACTTAAACTACCAGTGAAATACAATAACATTCATATTTGAATGTTAGGGGGCGATCGTGGCTCAAGAGTTGGCAGTTTGTCTTGTAATCGGAAGGTTGCCGGTTCAAGCCCCGGCACCAACAGTCTTGGTTGCTACTGGTTGCCTACTGGTGGTGGTCAGTGCACCCCAGGGTGGCTGTGACTGCAATGTAGCTGCCATCACCAGTGTGTGGATGACTGAATGTAGTGTAAAGTGCTTTGGGGTCCATAGGGACTAAGTAAAGTGCTATACAAATACAGGCCATTTACCATATTTAATATTAAGTACAATTTTGATTATATTGCATTCAGTTTACAATATTAAGAAAATGGAACAAAATTTTGGATTAACTGACCATCTACAGGGTGGGCCATTTATATGGATACACCGTAATAAAATGGGAATGGTTGGTGATATTAAAGTCCTGTTTGTGGCACATTAGTATATGTGAGGGGGCAAACTCCTCAAGATGGGTGGTGACCATGGTGGCCATTTAGAAGTCGGCCATCCTGAATACAACTTTTGTTTTTTCAATAGGAAGAGGGCCATGTGACACATTAAACTTATTGGTAATGTCACAAGAAAAACAATGGTGTGCTTGGTTTCAAAGGTAACTTTATTCTTTCATGAGTTATTTACACGTTTCTGACCACTTATAAAATGTGTTCAATGTGCTGCCCATTGTGTTGGATTGTTAATGCAACCCTCTTCTCCCACTCTTCACACACTGATAGCAACACTGCAGGAGAAATGCCAGCACAGGCATCCAGTATCTGTAGTTTCAGGCAGAGGCGGAGCCAGACATTTGAAACACCTGGGGCTTAGCCCTAAAGGGTAGTATGCATGTGGGATTATTATTTTAGAAATGACTGAAAGACTGAAAGATTAATAGGCTCTGTTTTGAGTTTTGTTCAAAAAAGAATGACTTCATATAGGAAAAATATATATCACATATGCAGGACACCTTAAACTAGTTTTTTAATTAAGCAGCAAGGCAGAACAAAGTCGGGCCTGTATCAAGACACAGGGACTAAACCCCAATTCAACCAGACCCAGAACTGATCCGGAATTAAAACAGGACTACAACAGTTCAAAATCAGGACTACTGAGGACTTAACCAAGACAGAACCAGAATCAGAACTAGATGATAGAAGCACTAAAAATCATCATAGACCTGCACTACACTTATTTTTTTAATTCTACCAAAGTCCACTATTTAGACTGAGAAGAGTTTATATAATTATTTAGCCTTGTTGTGCAAACAAGCCTGCATAACTTAATATAGAATTTGAAAAATAACAAACCTAAAAAGAAACACTAGGTACAAGATACATGAGGACCTATGATACGATGATACTTTTGGTAAACAACCATTTGACTAACATGTGTGTCTCACCTGCTCTTGTTCATCTCTGTTCTGTCCTCATTCTCCTCTCTCTCCCTCTTTGTGCTGACAGTCATCAAATATACAGTTGAAACCACACAGCAAATTCAAAAGTGTTAAATGTTTTGGTGTTAATAGTCTTCTTGCAAAAGTAGAGTTAATTTTACTCTAAGCAGAGTCACATTCTTTTAATGTAACTCTGAGGTGTAAAATGATAGTAGTTAAAATCGAGTGTTAAAAATGAGTGTTTCTCTGTCAAATCTGGAGGTGTTACAATGGAAACATTAACTCTTGACCTCTTAACTCTGAACTCCTACAGGGGCTATGACACCAATAGAGTAAATTCACAGACTCCGCCCCCAGCACGGCTCCAATCGAAGCTGAAGTGAAGCCGTTTCAGAACATTTTGCTCTACATATTTGAGTTGTTTGCCATGCTTGGTAAGTCATTCTTTCAAAGATTGTTTCAATTATTATTATGAGCTTTTACTTCTGTGGCTCTTTGGAGTTGAGACAAAGCTGTGTGAAAGCCATGTTGCTTGGTGATAGCATAATATTCTGTTTTAGCTAGCTGAAAGGTATTGTTTGCGGGCAAATACCACAGCCTTGAAAAAAATCTTGCATGTGAATTTTCAGTCAAACTTTTGGTCAAATACACCTAAAACAATGTCTAGAATGTGAAATGTTGGTATAATGGTGCTACTTGAAGCCTGAAAACGATCTCCCATAAAAAAAAAACAAAAAAAACGAGCAAACAGCAGTAGCAGACGTCCTGACTGGGTTCTACGGTAGCATTTAGATCCCTCCAGAGTTTTGTGCACACGGTTTAGGTAAAAATGAAAAAAGGTTGAGGTTTTACATTTAGTTCAGTATTACCTGTTGCCTGTGTCTTTGTCTTTTGGGAAAATACTTTACACAAGTAATGGCTCAAAGAGGATTCCTTTTTTTATTCAATCTCTGCACAGGATATGCTTGTGAAGATGGAATATGGGGGAGAGCAGAAGTGCGTTGAAGTTCCACAAAGGGATGAATGAAGGACATGCATATTGTATTGAAGAAATAAGTGTTGAGAATGCTGTTATTTGCATTTACCAGCTCACCTATGTCAGACCTTTTGATAAACAAAATTCTAATGAAAGTGAGAACATGTATACTGTTACATCTTTCAGAAAATGTTTTGAAATTGTGGTGCACAGTTCAGAATAAATGTTTTTCAAAAACCATTGCGTCTTTTTAGTAAATGTTTATTTCCAAAAGAAATTTCTAGAAGTTCAGAACAGTAAAATTCCCGCTTTTTAGAATTAATTAGAAGATAACTCTTACGTAGTTAAACTAAAATACTCTTTGAGAGTTAATATATAAACTCTTAACACCAAGTGTTAAATTATCAACTCCAGACAGATTTGGTGTTTAACACTAAATCAGAGTTAACGTACCAACTCTCCAAAAAGAGTTAAATTAACACTCTCTGGTGTGGACCCATATAGACACTTTAATAGTGTTGAAATCAAATCCGACAGTGTTAATTTGGACATGCTGGATTTGCTGTGCAGATATTTACAAACTCTTCAGATAAAAACACTTTTTTAATTGTAACATCAAATCAGACTAAATGTTTCTTTTTTTTAGATTGATAAAAATAAAAAACATATTTGTTAACTTTAAGAGTAAAGAGAGAAATTGTCTGTATTTCTTAATTGCAAATTGCACCAAATTGTATACATAATTGAGCCACACTTATGGAGCTCCACAGTTCTTTTCCTGGTGTTTTGGTTGACATCTCTTGATTTTCCCATTTCAAAGAAACAGGCTCTGTGTTTTGCCTTATATGCATCCACAGGTGTGCCACCAGTTTACTCACATGGACTCTACTAACCTATCAGAAGCTTCTTCAGCTCAGAATGGAATCGTTTGGAGTTTTCTTATTAATTAACAATAAACTTAGTGTATATGTACTCCTACATTTGATGAAAGTGATAAAAAATAGACAGCTCTGTCTCTCTTTATTCTGACATTTAACTAATTCAAAAGATATTTAAATATTTATTTATCCAAAACAAAACAAGTTTACTCTAAATTGATGTTGTACAGTAAAAAAAATGTTCTTGTGTTTTCCATAAAGTGTATGTAAATATCTGGTTTAAACTGTGGATATACTCCTGTGTATTGAAATTCCTCTTGTTTTGCATAGAAATATACTGAACAACATACAAAGCATAATATATAAAATAACATTTACCTGAGTTTTTTCTTTGAAAGAAGCCTCTAATGTCCATTCTTATATTTCAGTACATAACTGAAACCGATTTAGTCGTGGAGGGTAAGAACTGAAAATATGAAATAAACACACGTAAGCTAAGACTCTAAAAAAATAGCATTTGTTCGGCTTTTCATTTCGCCATTTGTTGATTCACTTGAAGAGCAAGTAACGTAATATTGGTCAAGTGATCAGTTTGATATCAATCTTTCGTGATACACCGTCATATTTACATTATTTGTACGGTACGAATGATTTGCTTTGGTACCTGGTCAAACTTAAGCTCTCCTTAGTATGGCTGGCTCCGTTTCTCCAACAGCGCACACAGGCAGCAGCTGTCCCGCCCTCTCGCTCAGTCAGTGCCTGAGCTCGGATCATACCAATATCAGGGGGGATTCACGCACAGTCGTAAATTCCCACAGTGTGCACTATGTGCTTCGAATATTGTGTGTACTTTTTGTTTTATACAGTTGTCAGCCAGGCATCTAACTATGAAAAAATTACACTCCAAAAGACCCCGGGCTTCTGACAAAACAACCTGGGCTTAAGCCCAGTAAGCCACCCCCATGCTCCGCCCCTGGTTTCAGGTGCTGCATGTCTCATATCTTCACACCACAGACAATTGCCTTCTAAGGGGGTCAGATCGGGAGACCTTGGGGGCCATTCAACTGGCCCACGATGACCAATCCACTTTCCAGGAGACTGCTACCAATAAGTTTGATGTGTCACATGGCCCTCTTCCTATTGAAAAAACAAAAGTTGTATCCAAGATGGCCGACTTCTAAATGGCCACCATGGTCACCACCCATCTTGAGGAGTTTGCCCCCTCACATATACTAATGTGCCACAAACAGGACTTTAATATCACCAACCATTCCCATGTTATTACGGTGTATCCATATACAGTGGGACAAAAAAGTATTTAGTCAGCCACCGATTGTGCAAGTTCCCCCACTTAAAATGATGACAGAGGTCAGTAATTTGCACCAGAGGTACACTTCAACTGTGAGAGACAGAATGTGAAAAAAAAATCCATGAATTCACATGGTAGGATTTGTAAAGAATTTATTCGTAAATTAGGGTGGAAAATAAGTATTTGGTCACCTCAAACAAGGAAAATCTCTGGCTCTCACAGACCTGTAACGTCTTCTGTAAGAAGCTTTTCTGTCCCCCACTCGTTACCTGTATGAATGGCACCTGTTTGAACTCATCATCTGTATAAAAGACACCTGTCCACAGCCTCAAACAGTCAGACTCCAAACTCCGCCATGGCCAAGACCAAAGAGCTTTCGAAGGACACCAGGAAAAGTATTGTAGACCTGCACCAGACTGGGAAGAGTGAATCTACAATAGGCAAGCAGCTTGGTGTGAAAAAATCAACTGTGGGAGCAATCATCAGAAAATGGAAGACATACAAGACCACTGATAATCTCCCTCGATCTGGGGCTCCACGCAAGATCTCATCCCGTGGGGTCAAAATGATCATGAGAACGGTGAGCAAAGATCCCAGAACCACACGGGGGGACCTGGTGAATGACCTTCAGAGAGCTGGGACCAAAGTAACAAAGGTCACCATCAGTAACACACTACAACGGCAGGGAATCAAATCCCGCAGTGCCAGACGTGTTCCGCTGCTGAAGCCAGTGCATGTCCAGGCCCGTCTGAAGTTTGCCAGAGAGCACATGGATGATACAGCAGAGGATTGGGAGAATGTCATGTGGTCAGATGAAACCAAAGTAGAACTTTTTGGTATAAACTCAACTCGTCGTGTTTGGAGGAAGAAGAATACTGAGTTGCATCCCAAGAACACCATACCTACTGTGAAGCATGGGGGTGGAAACATCATGCTATGGGGCTGTTTTTCTGCCAAGGGGACAGGATGACTGATCCGTGTTAAGGACAGAATGAATGGGGCCATGTATCGTGAGATTTTGAGCCAAAACCTCCTTCCATCAGTGAGAACTTTGAAGATGAAACGAGGCTGGGTCTTCCAACATGACAATGATCCAAAACACACCGCCCGGGCAACAAAGGAGTGGCTCCGTAAGAAGCATTTGAAAGTCCTGGAGTGGCCTAGCCAGTCTCCAGACCTCAACCCCATAGAAAATCTGTGGCGGGAGTTGAAAGTCCGTGTTGCTCGGCGACAGCCCCAAAACATCACTGCTCTCGAGAAGATCTGCATGGAGGAATGGGCCAAAATACCAGCTACTGTGTGTGCAAACCTGGTAATGACCTATAGTAAACGTTTGACCTCTGTTATTGCCAACAAAGGTTATGTTACAAAGTATTGAGTTGTATTTTTGTTATTGACCAAATACTTATTTTCCACCCTGATTTACGAATAAATTCTTTACAAATCCTACCATGTGGATTCATGGATTTTTTTTTCACATTCTGTCTCTCACAGTTGAAGTGTACCTCTGGTGCAAATTACTGACCTCTGTCATCATTTTAAGTGGGGGAACTTGCACAATCGGTGGCTGACTAAATACTTTTTTGCCCCACTGTAAATGGCCCGCCCTGTATATTTCAGTTACACTGACCAAGCATGTCAGTGTTATTTACTCAATTTTTTCACGTTTGTGTAACAACTACAATTATTAATTTCAACTTAATATGTTTAAGCTTTAGTTGTTCAATTGATCAAGTATATTGAACAGATTTGACTGGTTTCCAATCTACTAAATATTTTTAAGTGTAAAAGTGTTGCCTCAAAATTTTTAAGTAAACGTCAGTTTTAGTTTTTAGAGTGTACTTTTGGAACAGCTACTGGTTTTTATTGCACCACCTTATACGCCATGCACATCTTAACCCCAAGCAATTTTAACAATCCACTATAAAATAAAAAAAATGCTGTCATGAAATTCTGCCTCTGATTGGAAGTGTCACTCTAGGAAATGAAAGAGTTTTTATTTGATACTTTACTAAAAAAAAACCCTAAATATATCTCATGAGCAGAGGTAATTGGTTCCCAACCCAGAGGACATAATCTTCAGGGTTGTGAGATGATCAACAAGGAAGCAGAGAATCAATATCTTTGCTGCACAAAATCCTTTTTATGTTTCATTCCTTGAGGATTTGCTTTTTTTCACTGTGTTCTCCTTCAGTGCATTCTTTCCATCGAGGAGTGTCGAACATCTCCACATAATAAGCAGGTTGTCAATTTTTGCAACTTTAGCATCAAAATCGGAAAGCTCTTTTATTTGTTAGGTGTTATGTACCCCTGCATGAATATCAAAATGATACGATCAATAGTAGCTCAGTCTCCTGACATGTGCTGCAGGTCATGAAGGCTGACTGAAGAAACGTTGTCATCTAAACAAAAGGCAAAGCCAAGAAAACCTGTTTGAGTCCCAGAGTCCAAACCTAAATACTGTATTTGCTGTCTTTCTACAAGACTCTTAGCTCAGTGTAATGCCCTGTCAGGAAGTAAAAGTCGATTTTATAGGTGTCATTGTGCTGCATTAGGCCCCAGTCACCCCCACCCTGCCTTTCCTTCTGCATTGCAGTAGCAGCTGTAGCAGCATGTCAGGCTGGTCCTCATAATGAATCCATTTAGGGCCGGAGTGATTAGGTCTGCCTTCTGCTCTGTTCTGCACTTCTGTCAAACCAGCGTCAAAGTCATTTTCTCAATTAATAACTCCCATATTAGACCCTGTGTGTGTGTGTGTGTGTGTGTGTGCATCAGAAATGGTGTGCGCTCTGCCTGAAGCCTGCACAGCATAAGAGGAGTGTAAGCTGCATTACTTTTTGGTTTCTTTCACTTTCACTGCTGTTTGTAGCTTTGGGCGTTTCTCTGGATTTAAATTGAAGGTTTTTTGTTGGTGATATTTTTTCTGATTTGCTTCATTTTCACAATTTGTTCACAGTTACTGTGGACTGCAACAGTACTCTGCATTTATAAACGAAGGAGGTCGAAGGTTCCCAGGTTTAAAAAATATTTTATGTTTAATGGGATTTATTTCTGAAGGCTCAGTTCTTCAGTGAAGGCGAGTGTAATTAAATTTATGACCCTGTTCATTTAATCTCACATATTATTATTAGAGTAAGTAGTCTAATTAGTACATCCATCTAATTTTATTTGAGCAGACTTAATGCTTGGAGCGGCCTGATTCACAGTAGAAGGATAACAAATACAACTCTGACAGCTCATTGATGCTCATGTTGCATATTTTAGGGTTTAAGACTTTTTAGCAGGACTCGGGCGCCCAGGGAGGAAAAGCACTTCAATTACAATGTAAATGTTCCACTAAAGCTGGAACGAGGGGGTCTAAACTGTTTGCATTTATAGCATGCAATGATTATCCATAAAGAACAACCAACAATACAAAGTTGAACCATAATATAGGGGAAATATTTCATTGCAATGTTTCCTGAACTGCAGTTTATATTGAGCTAAGTTACTATGCATTTATATGCATAGTATATATATATATATATATATATATATATATATATATATATATATATATATATATATATATAAAAAACACCCAGCACGCACCTGCGGGCGGTTTATCCTTCAAGCTCGGGTCCTCTACCAGTGGCCTGGGAGCTTGAGGGTCCTGCGCAGTATCTTAGCTGTTCCCAGGACTGCGCTCTTCTGGACAGAGATCTCCGATGTTGTTCACGGGATCTGCTGGAGCCACTCACCTAGCTTGGGAGTCACTGCACCTAGTGCTCCGATTACCACGGGGACCACCGTTACCTTCACCCTCCACATCCTCTCGAGCTCTTCTCTGAGCCCTTGGTATTTCTCCAGCTTCTCGTGTTCCTTCTTCCTGATATTGCTGTCATTCGGAACCGCTACATCGATCACTACGGCCGTCTTCTTCTGTTTGTCTACCACCACTATGTCCGGTTGGTTAGCCACCACCATTTTGTCCGTCTGTATCTGGAAGTCCCACAGGATCTTAGCTCGGTCATTCTCCACCACCCTTGGGGGCATCTCCCATTTTGACCTCGGGACTTCCAGGTTATACTCGGCACAGATGTTCCTGTACACTATGCCGGCCACTTGGTTATGGCGTTCCATGTATGCCTTGCCTGCTAGCATCTTGCACCCTGCTGTTATGTGCTGGATTGTCTCTGGGGCATCTTTACACAGCCTGCACCTGGGGTCTTGCCTGGTGTGATAGACCCCAGCCTCTATGGATCTTGTACTCAGAGCTTGTTCTTGTGCTGCCATGATTAGTGCCTCTGTGCTGTCTTTCAGTCCAGCTTTGTCCAGCCACTGGTAGGATTTCTGGATATCAGCCACCTCCTCTATCTGCCGGTGGTACATACCGTGCAGGGGCCTGTCCTTCCATGATGGTTCCTCGTCTCCCTCCTCTTTCTTGGGTTTCTGCTGCCTGAGGTATTCACGGTCAGTTGGGGCCATCTTCCCAATGTATTCTTGGATGTTCGTTGTTTCATCCTGGACTGTGGTGCTGACACTCACCAGTCCCCGGCCCCCTTCCTTCCGCTTAGCGTACAGCCTCAGGGTGCTGGACTTGGGGTGAAACCCTCCATGCATGGTAAGGAGCTTTCTTGTCTTGATGTCAGTGGCTTCTATCTCCTCCTTTGGCCAGCCTATTACCCCAGCAGGGTACCTGATCACGGGCAGGTCGTAGGTGTTGATGGCCCGGATCTTGTTCTTACCATTCAGCTGACTCCTCAGGACTTGCCTGACCCTCTGCAGGTACTTGGTGGTTGCAGCCTTTCTAGCGGCCTCTTCATGGTTCCCATTTGCCTGCGGGATCCCCAGGTACTTGTAACTGTCCTCTATGTCTGCAATGTTGCCTTCTGGTAGTTCAATCCCCTCAGTTCTGACTACCTTCCCTCTCTTTGTTACCATCCGACTACACTTCTCCAGTCCGAACGACATTCCAATGTCATTGCTGTATAGCCTGGTAGTGTGGATCAGTGAATCGATGTCTCGTTCACTCCTGGCATACAGCTTGATGTCATCCATGTACAGGAGGTGGCTGACAACTGCTCCGTTCCGTAGTCGGTATCCGTAGCCAGTCTTGTTAATGATCTTACTGAGGGGGTTCAGGCCTATGCAGAACAGCAGTGGGGACAGAGCATCTCCTTGGTAGATCCCGCACTTGATGGTGACTTGTGCTATGGGCTTGGAGTTGGCCTCTAGTGTTGTACGCCACATCCCTATTGAGTTCCTGATGAAGGCTCTTAGGGTCCCATTGATCTTGTACAATTCTAGGCATTCCAGTATCCAGCTGTGGGGCATTGAGTCATAGGCCTTCTTGTAATCAATCCAGGCAGTGCACAGGTTGGTCAGTCTGGTCTTGCAGTCTCGGCTGACTGTTCTGTCTACCAGTAGCTGGTGTTTTGCGCCTCTGGTATTCTTGCCAATTCCTTTCTGTGTCCCGTCATGTATTGACCCCTGTGCCTGTTCATTTTAGCTGATATGATGCCTGACAGGAGCTTCCATGTAGTACTGAGGCAGGTTATTGGTCGGTAGTTGGAGGGGACCGGTCCCTTCTTGGGGTCCTTGGGGATCAGGACCGTCCAACCTTCGGTTAGCCATTCCGGGTGTCTCTCGTTAACTAGCAGCTGGTTCATTTGTGCTGCCAGACGCTCGTGGAGTGCAGTCAGCTTCTTTAGCCAGTAGGCGTGAACCATGTCGGGCCCTGGTGCTGTCCAACTCTTCATACTGGAGACCCTTTCTTGGATATATATATATATATATATATATATATATATATATATATATATATAGATAGAGAGAGAGAGAGAGAGAGAGAGATAGAAATGTGTGTGTGATGTGTTGACTATGCTACCCCCACAACAGATGGTAGCATGTTGTAAAAATGCAGAACATAAGAAAGCCTGAGCAGCTGGCCACATATTCAGCTACTCTTAAAAAAAAAAGATACATTAAAGTACCTGAGTTATTAAGTTCTTTATTTAATATGTTCTCTATAAATAACTTATTTAAATTTAATGATTATTTATTAATAATAATGATAATAACTGAGCAGGATCCTCTTTCATTATTATTATTCTGTTTAAAGATTTGTATTTCAGTGTTCATCTGTCTTCCTTATTACCAGATTGTGCATTTGAATGAGGTCCAATGAGAATTGTTCTCCGCAGAGAGAAGCCTTTGTATTTAGAGCATGACATGCTTATCCATCACTGTACTGACTGTAATGCCAGCATCTCCCAAGGTCATTATGCTCTGTTGTTTGACTGTTCTTTGCTTCTCAGGTTTCCCTAAAATATGTCATATGTGGAATGATATGTGGGAAACATGCTATTAAAGAACATAAGTTATCTGGACAGCATAACAAAACAGGGCAAGGATGTTGTATCCAACAAATCTGAAACTTCACAAAAAGTTTCAAAATATCTTCTCAGTCCAGTCCTAAGAATACTTCTTATAGATCCAGACAGAATAAACTTTCTGTGCATTCCACTGGTTATATTATTGAGCGAGACAAGGAGACCAGTGTAAAACAAAAACTGACTCGTTCCCCGTGCTTCCTATATGCTGATTTCGAGGTGACCTCTTGGTTTTTATGCTGAAATCACAATAAGACTTTAAATGGATTCCCAGTATTTCTCAGGTCTGTAACCGTGAATTTTAAATCATCAGTCCTTTTTATTTTCTCAGGTTCACAGAGCTCGGGTTCAGGTTGGGACTAGGTCATCACTGACGATGAATTTGATCTACTGGAGTTAACCAGAACCCTTCAAGACATGAGGTTAGTTCCAGATTCTTTGCTTTCTAATGTATTCATGAGTAAAAACTGCTACTCGGGGCTCTTGGTCACTTGTCATTTGATCTTCGATGCCTCAGACAGTCATGTGTTTGATCCTTTGCTGAGCAGATAACGTTCTTTCCCTCACATTATCCAGCTTAATGAATGTGGGACTGTGGCCGGGCGTGAGTTAATAAAGGATGCTGAAAAGCACGAACGTGTGGTCGGGTGTGCCGTGGGTTCTTTACAAGGACATTTGAGAGAAGCACATGCTAGGACATCACAACGTAATTTATAGTGATCAGCAACTCTACAGGAAGGTATCCGCTATAATGCTGTACCTTTCAAACATCCTCAGTAAATTCATTCATTTGCTTGCTGATGTGAGGGTCACACAGCGCAAGCCAGTTACAAACACATTGGGATTTTGGATATCCTCACCCTGCTGAGAACAAGCCAACACCTGTGCTGCAGAAGACCAGCAGTGTTAACGCTATGCAAAAGAATGTCAGATATCTGAGACCAAAACTTAATGTGAGGGGTGTAATCAGCATTTGGCATCTTTAAGGCTTTTCTGTGTCCTTGGATGATCTGTGATTATGACACTGCATCTGAACTTCAAGAATAAAGGACTCATGTCAAAGTCATCACAAAGCTTTTCAGCATCCAAAGCACCATAAAAATGTCCACGATTCATTTGAATGGAACAACCGAGTTCATCCTCGTGGGACTTCAGGTGGGCACTTATTTTGGATTCGTGCCCACTGGGTTCCCTGACATCTCCAGTGGTACCCACCATGTGGGGAAATGAGTCTGTAATTAACCAACATAATTCTGTGTATTATATAATATTCCACAGCTTCTATTGTGTATTTGCCTTATTTACAAAAGCCCTACTCCAATGGCACACACATACAATAGACTTAATGGATTTATTCCCATTTATGTGTCAACAGCAAAACTTAATACTTTGCATAAACACATGTAAACTGTTACTGGGGCAACGAGCTGTGGAGCAAAAAATAAGGTTAAAAACTAAATGGAGAAGCAGCCTTTAGCAGAGTGTCATGGGACGTATGTTCCAATTAAGGATATCTCTAAGGTGTGTGGAAACGGATCCTGTCATGACTGGCAGAGCCTCCTCATGTCTGCTTCAATCCTCAGGAGAAATAACAGTTATGCAAAACCATGTGACTTCATCCTACGGAAAAAAAAACGTGTGCAGAGTAAAGCATGTTACTGAGCAGCATGTGAGATTTGTACCTCGTGGCTTCAGCGTAAGACGGCACTCAGGATTTAAAACCGCTCTTGCATGTGTTCCTCAACAGGCCCCATGTTAACAGCATTTCAGTTGTAAATCCCTCCTCTCCGTGTGCTTTTCCATGCATGTGTATCTGTTTTCCAGCCATGTTTAGAACGGCTGTGTTATAAATCTCCGTTCTCCAGGGTGTGTGTGCAACAGGGCGAAGCTTTGTCGCCTGACAGGCAACATACGGACTGAGGATGCTACTCCAAGATGCCTGTCATGTCCTCCCAGCCAGTGCTCTCTCCTGGGACTTTACTGCTTCCACTTTCTTTCTTTCCCTCTTTTTACTGTACCTTCTAATGCTCTCTGCAGTCTTCGGTGCTGGCGCAGTCTGTTCACAAACAGAAATGAAAAGAAATATTACCACAGCAAAATAGTTAGAGAGAGGACACACACATAACCAAGAAATTATCAGGAATAGGAACAATGAACCTCATTTTCGTCATATTGTTTCTTCAGGGGGCTGTGTTTGATTTACAATGGAAACAAAGTGGCTGATCACAGCACACACTCATCCTGACAGGCTGAGACGTAGAGATCCTTCATGATCAGCATTGATCTGCTCTCATGACACACCAACCTGAGCACCACCTGGACTGACTACACTAAAGACTGCGAGTCCTCACACATTGATTGTTGGACGCGTGGTGTGTTTGGCACTGTACAAGGCTAAGAGCAACCGACTCTAAGCACCAGATCCACAGAGGCAGGCATGTACCACATCCAATAGGAGCCAAGTTGCAGACTGTTCAAAGGTGACCTGGATGTACAGTAGAATCAGAATCAGAAAGACTTTATTTATCCCCAAGGGGCAATTAACATACAACAGAGCAGCATAGCTTTGAAGATAAGGACAGGGCATAAACAGGCAATAAGAGTGAGATAATAAATACACAGAATATACAGTATATACACAGAATTAAAATTACACAGATTTAAAATTAAAGTGACTGAAAGGTGAATAAATAGCTGTAGTGTGAAAGTGTTTGCCCTCCTCCTGATTTCCAAATTTTTTTTTTAATATTTGTGACACTGTAAATTTTTCAGATTATCAAACAAATATAAATATTAGACAAAGATAACATAAGTAAGCACAAAATGCAGTATCTAAATTAAGGTGCTTATTTATTTATTATTTATCATTTTATTAAGAGAAAAAAAACCTTACATGGCTCTCTGTAAGAGTAAAAACAGATTGCCTCCTAAACCCAGACTCTTTCTGATTATTCATGAACTCTGACCTTAGCGGAGACACGTGAAGCCTTGGTTCTTCAACGTTGTTCTGGGTTCCTCCGAGATGAGTCATCGCTGCGCTCTTGGAGTAATTTTGGTAGGCCGGTCACTCCTGGGAAGGTTCACCATTGTTTTTTCCATTTGTGTATAATGGCTCTCAACTTGGTTCACTGGAGTCCCAAAGGCTTAGAAATGGCTTTGTAAGCTTGTCCAGACTGAGAGATGTCAGTGACTCTCAGGTGATTCTTTAAATCGTGGCGTGATGTGTTGAGATCTTTTAGCCTGCTTCACTTTGTTAGACAGGTTGCATTTAACTAATTTCTTTGTTCAACAGATTTGCCAGTATTCAGGCCTGAGAATGTTCAGTGAAACTGAATCTAAGGAGCTTGGAAAGAAAAGTGTCTTGAAGACGTTTCACCTCTCATCCGAGAAGCTTCTTCAGTTCCAGGGTCACATGGTGGAGAGTCCCAGAGAGTCAGTGAAACTGAACTTACCTTTCCAAAAAATGTGGTTAATTCAATTCAATTCAATTCAATTTTATTTATATAGCGCCAAATCACAACAAAAGTCGCCTCAAGGCGCTTCATAGATACAGAGAAAAACCCAACAATCATATGACCCCCTATGAGCAAGCACTTTGGCGACAGTGGGAAGGAAAAACTCCCTTTTAACAGGAAGAAACCTCCGGCAGAACCAGGCTCAGGGAGGGGCGGCCATCTGCTGCGACCGGTTGGGGTGAGAGAAGGAAGACAGGATAAAGACATGCTGTGGAAGAGAGACAGAGGTTAATAACAGATATGATTCAATGCAGAGAGGTCTATTAATACATAGTGAGTGAGAAAGGTGACTGGAAAGGAAAAACTCAATGCATCATGGGAATCCCCCGGCAGCCTACATCTATTGCAGCATAACTAAGGGAGGATTCAGGGTCACCTGGTCCAGCCCTAACTATATGCTTTAGCAAAAAGGAAAGTTTTAAGCCTAATCTTAAAAGTAGAGATAGTGTCTGTCTCCCGAATCCAAACTGGAAGCTGGTTCCACAGAAGAGGGGCCTGAAAACTGAAGGCTCTGCCTCCCATTGTACTTTTAAATACTCTAGGAACAACAAGTAGGCCTGCAGAGCGAGAGCGAAGCGCTCTAATAGGGTGATATGGTACTACAAGGTCATTAAGATAAGATGGGGCCTGATTATTTAAGACCTTGTATGTGAGGAGCAGGATTTTGAATTCAATTCTGGATTTAACAGGAAGCCAATGAAGGGAAGCCAAAACAGGAGAAATATGCTCTCTCTTTCTAGTCCCTGTCAGTACTCTTGCTGCAGCATTTTGGATTAGTGTAAGGCTTTTCAGCGAGTTTTTTGGACATCCTGATAATAATGAATTACAGTAGTCCAGCCTGGAAGTAATAAAAGCATGAACTAGTTTTTCAGTGTCACTCTGAGACAGGATATTTCTAATTTTAGAGATGTTGCGCAAATGGAAGAAAGCAGTCTTACATATTTGTTTAATATGTGCGTTGAAGGACATGTCCTGGTCAAAAATGACTCCAAGGTTCCTCACAGTGTTACTGGAGGCCAAGGTAATGCCATCCAGAGTAAGAATCTGGTTAGATACCATATTTAATTTAGTTTTGTTAATTCATGATTTAACAGGAGGGGCAATTATTTTTTCACACAGGAACGGATAGGTTTGGATAACTTTTCTCCCCACTCTCTTTAATCAAGGAAATCATCATTTGAAGTTTTATTAGACAAAGATAATCAGAGTAAATACAAAATACAAATTTGTGTCATCATCTGAAACATGTAAATGTGACAAATATGCAAAACAACAGGGAATCAGCTGGTGCAAACACTTTTTCACTGTAAGATGCAAGCTGGACCTTCATACACAACCGAGCGGACGGATCGAAACATCTGTGTGTGCTATCCCACAGATTATGTGAAACCATATGTGATTAAGAATGGATTATAACACACACACACACACACACACGCACACACACACACACACACACACACACACACACTGGCACCACACTACAGTGAAAAAAGTACTGATTCCTGCCTTTTTTGCCACTTTGGGAATTATCTTCAGTTTCAGTATTTGCTATCATAAAACAGTGAATAAAGAACTCTTGCAGCACTTTGAACAGTTCACGACTTTATGATGATGACACAAATGACCTCAGCCCAAGATTTTTTAACTTTTCCTTCTAAATGCTGCACAGTGGGAATAACAAACAACATAACAAGGCATGCTGGAGTGCTATGGGGCACATTCACGCATATGCCTGGGAATCCACTCGCATGTTTAGAAAATCCAGAGTAATTGTGAAATTCGTCCTTTGATCATATTTTCTCTTTCTGCAATTTCATGCTTTCTGACCTCTTTCCCGCTGCTGTTGCATGATCTTACAAGACTACATGTGAATTTTTCTGAGGCAATGATAATTAGCTGTGGCTGGGAATATGGTGTCTTGTGTAAGCGAGCCAAGTCATTTGATGTTAAAAAAAAAGGTTGAAAATCCATCCCCATGGGGCTGGCAGTCACATGCTCCAGAGTCATCTACTGACTCTGTTTCCCTGGTGTCATCAGCGATGCAGGTTTGTACTCTTTCCTCCTTAAAGTTTGTCAGGTTTGGAAGCATTTCAACTCCAGCTGAACTCCTCATTAGACCTGATGTAAATATTTCATATGTTAGTCTTATTTTGCTCCTCACACACTGCTAAAAAATCAACTTGCCTCCTTTATCCTGAGGTAACATAAATCAGCAGTGTTATGTATGAACCTGTAAAGTTTACATACTAAGTACCAGAAACATCAACAAGAATTTCTTCACTCATGTCAAAGCTCTTCTGTAAGTAGCTGTGGTTCCAACCAACTCACTCTGCTGACATGGCAGTTTGAATTAAAAATGGATGAAGACGTGATGGATGGAACAAAAACTTTAGCTCAGCAATGGGACTTAAACAAGTCACACACAGGTCAAAGGTGTTAAACTGACTGGAGACAAATGGTCTCTGTGTGACGACACAGCATGACAGAGCGGGTCAGACACTTTAATTAGTTGAATTTTTAAATCTTTAATAGTTTAAATGCCAGTAGTAGTGCACATGATTGAAATAAATCCGGCAGCTTGGGTTGAACATGTCTCTTATGGAGTCCTTTTGGTTGTACAGACAGTGGAGGGCTATGATAACATTTCTACAATGGTGTTAGATTGGGGTGGTTACAGTGGAGTCTATTGTTCCACCATGCCCACGCCTACACCTTCTCCTCCACCTTTGGTTTTTTATTAATGTGTCAGGTCTCTAGTCACAAATGTAAAAGCTGAGCACAAATTGAACAATTGTCCCTCCATTATGCACAAAATGTTTTCTGAGAGGACACTGCAGTTTTAGCAACCTACATTTACTTTTATTCCAAAAGTTTTGTTTTAGCATACTTTTGACTTTTGTTTCACTTGTAGTTTACCCAGGTACTCTGGATAAACCCAACATTCTTGTGTCCTGTACATTTTGCAACCAGCTGCCACCAGATGGAGCTGCAACCCAGAGATGGTTGTAGAGAAATGTTAGAATTCAGTTTTTCTTAGGCCTATTATTTGTTTGTTTTTTTTCAAGGCTGCAAAAACTCTTTTTCACAAGCGATGAAAATGAGATTTCCTCAAAGGGTAGCTGGTTTGTCGCCTCTGTCAGTGCGCCCCAGGGTGGCTGTGGCTACAATGTAGCTGCCATCACTGGTGTGTGAATGTGTGTGTGAATGGGTGAATGACTGGTTGTGTAAAGCGCTTTGGGGTCCTTAGGGACTAGAAAAGCGCTATACAAATACAGGTCATTTACCATTTGTCAGCACCAAACGTTTCAGTCACAATTTATTATTGAACAGTGTGATCAATGGTTCCAGATGCCTTTGTTTAGACAGTTTTTGACATTTGCAATTAACGGTCCTCAAACTTAACTTGATATCTGAGTTTTTCTTAGTTTTAGTCGGTTACTCTAAATGTTTTTCTTCATTTATTCGACTAAGAAATATTGAACATCCCTATTCAGTAACACAGCAATGGGTGCATGAAAGCCAGTTTGGTGTTCGTTATCTTTCCCTCCTTGCCATCTTTGTCCTCCTCGTTGGTCAGCTGCTCTGTGGCTGTATGATTCACGAGGCTGTTATCACACAGCTCATAAGCAAAGAATAACATAATAAAGGAACATAATCACTGTTACACTGTCTTAAATGTTATAGTTAATTAAGAATAAAAGCATTTGATGTCTTCAAATTATGAGGTGGTTGGATATCACTGTTTCATCCATTTTTTAACTGATTATCCAACTCAGAGTCTCAGAGCGCTCTACCCTATCCCTGCTGACAGTGGCCAGAGATGGGGTACACTTTGGATAAACCACCATCCCATCACATGGCCAACAAAGGTCGAATCACCAGTTAATCTAACAAGAATGCGTTAGACCTGTGAAAGGAAATCCATGTAGTCACAGAGGAAACAAGCAATTTTCTGACAGACAGGTCGAGCAGATGTTTAATCCAAGAATGTTTTTGTGATGAGAGGACAATGATTGCATGGCCAGGTCACTCATACGAACATGGCTGCTATAGTTCTTATGATAACTTAGACTTATTTAAATTACAAGCAACATGTTGACCTTCGTAGCACTGTAGGTCTCCTTTGAAAGTGTCCTGATGTAATAACTTCAGTAGTGATCTTTGATTAGATCCTTCAACATCAGTTCTGAAACAATGAGCTCAATCTCTTGTTGTTCTCTTTCTCTGTGTCCTTCTTCATTTTTGTCTCTCTAGCTTTAAACCATCATGACCCCAAAGCAATTCTCACAGGCTGGTTGTCATGTAAGATGGATAAAGGCATCAGCAGAGAGCCTGTGGTGGGGAGGAGGTTGTAGATATGATGGAGATACAGGACCTAGAGCTTTAATCCAAAAATAGGATGTAAAGTTTCTTTTCCATTTCATTCATCCTGTGTTGACTTTTCATCTGCATCTGAGTTTCCTCATTTCTGTGTCCCACCTCCCTCTTTCAGCACAAATGTGCAGGGGTCAGCTGCCAAATTAGACGGATGGAGCTATCACAAAGCCTGCTGCAACTCCTCGCTGGAGATGAGATGAACGAGAGGTATTAGGACACGTCGTCAACTTAATGAAATGTAAACACAAAGCGGAGACAGAAAAAGCTGTCCTCATGAAACAGCACAAACTTAGGGGAATAACGTCAGAAAGAAACAAAAATAAATCAACGCTCTGTTCTGCATTCTTGCATTGAACGTCTGTTCTTGTTGTAAATACCAGTCTCATCCACAGTGACCCTGAACCCACTCTCGCAGGTCAGCTGCCTTTTTAGATGGATGAAGCCATCAGCTGTGCTGACCTTTTTAGCCCACATTACCCACTACTGGCTGTCTGGTTGACTGTACACTCTTTGTCTGTCTCTGTTTAGCAACAAAACACTGAAACACTGATTTTCTGATATATATGTGTATATGTGTGTATGTATGTATGTATGTATGTATGTATGTATGTATGTATATATGTATGTATATGTATGTATGTATATATGTATGTATATGTATGTATGTATGTATATACAGTGGGGCAAAAAAGTATTTAGTCAGCCACCGATTGTGCAAGTTCCCCCACTTAAAATGATGACAGAGGTCAGTAATTTGCACCAGAGGTACACTTCAACTGTGAGAGACAGAATGTGAAAAAGAAATCCGTGAATCCACATGGTAGGATTTGTAAAGAATTTATTCGTAAATCAGGGTGGAAAATAAGTATTTGGTCAATAACAAAAATACAACTCAATACTTTGTAACATAACCTTTGTTGGCAATAACAGAGGTCAAACGTTTACTATAGGTCTTTACCAGGTTTGCACACACAGTAGCTGGTATTTTGGCCCATTCCTCCATGCAGATCTTCTCGAGAGCAGTGATGTCTTGGGGCTGTCGCCGAGCAACACGGACTTTCAACTCCCGCCACAGATTTTCTATGGGGTTGAGGTCTGGAGACTGGCTAGGCCACTCCAGGACTTTCAAATGCTTCTTACGGAGCCACTCCTTTGTTGCCCGGGCGGTGTGTTTTGGATCATTGTCATGTTGGAAGACCCAGCCTCGTTTCATCTTCAAAGTTCTCACTGATGGAAGGAGGTTTTGGCTCAAAATCTCACGATACATGGCCCCATTCATTCTGTCCTTAACACGGATCAGTCGTCCTGTCCCCTTGGCAGAAAATTAGCCCCATAGCATGATGTTTCCACCCCCATGCTTCACAGTAGGTATGGTGTTCTTGGGATGCAACTCAGTATTCTTCTTCCTCCAAACACGACGAGTTGAGTTTATACCAAAAAGTTCTACTTTGGTTTCATCTGACCACATGACATTCTCCCAATCCTCTGCTGTATCATCCATGTGCTCTCTGGCAAACTTCAGACGGGCCTGGACATGCACTGGCTTCAGCAGCGGAACACGTCTGGCACTGCGGGATTTGATTCCCTGCCGTTGTAGTGTGTTACTGATGGTGACCTTTGTTACTTTTGTCCCAGCTCTCTGCAGGTCATTCACCAGGTCCCCCCGTGTGGTTCTGGGATCTTTGCTCACCGTTCTCATGATCATTTTGACCCCACGGGATGAGATCTTGCGTGGAGCCCCAGATCGAGGGAGATTATCAGTGGTCTTGTATGTCTTCCATTTTCTGATGATTGCTCCCACAGTTGATTTTTTCACACCAAGCTGCTTGCCTATTGTAGATTCACTCTTCCCAGTCTGGTGCAGGTCTACAATACTTTTCCTGGTGTCCTTCGAAAGCTCTTTGGTCTTGGCCATGGCGGAGTTTGGAGTCTGACTGTTTGAGGCTGTGGACAGGTGTCTTTTATACAGATGATGAGTTCAAACAGGTGCCATTCATACAGGTAACGAGTGGGGGACAGAAAAGCTTCTTACAGAAGACGTTACAGGTCTGTGAGAGCCAGAGATTTTCCTTGTTTGAGGTGACCAAATACTTATTTTCCACCCTGATTTACGAATAAATTCTTTACAAATCCTACCATGTGGATTCATGGATTCTTTTTTTCCACATTCTGTCTCTCACAGTTGAAGTGTACCTCTGGTGCAAATTACTGACCTCTGTCATCATTTTAAGTGGGGGAACTTGCACAATCGGTGGCTGACTAAATACTTTTTTGCCCCACTGTATGTATATAATATACATATCAGATTGAAGTATGACACTTCCTTTTTTGGTAAATTAATTACACTTAATGATTCTTGGAAAGTTGAGAAAAACATCTGTAACAAAACAACAATGAAAAGAACAATTGCTGCTGGAGACAAACTTTATCCTTCTTGATTTAACAACATTCAACAATCATCTGGGGAGTGAGGCGAAAGATCTGAACAGCAGTTCAGCACCTAGACTCTGCTATGAAGTTGGCATATTTGATGTTGTGTGTGGTTTAGCATCGCCTTTCTCAAATATTCAACACATTCCCTGATGTCTTCTGGGTGGAAGCATAAGATGCCCTAATAACTGTATATACATCTAGGCAGTTACAGTGTCTTTCCAGGTGTGCAAACAGCCCATTGCACAGGCAGAGTACACATCTGGCTCACTGATGCAATGCTGATGCGACACTGTACCATCAAATATGCAGGTTTTTGAACTGAGCTCTGATAGCAAGCCTTTTTAGCCCTCAGGACGAGATGTCCATGTTTTTGAAAATGAATTTCCAGGACAGAATCATAGCTGTATGATTCCTGTATGATTGAGGATCTGACGATCATGTAAACCTCGTATTTTGTCTCATCCTGTGTGCACTGAGATTTCTCTGGTCCTCTGAATCTTTTGATGTATATCATCCACTGTAATTTCTAAATCATTGCAAACCCACTGTGCTGTGTAAAAATTGTGTCATTGTACAAAAACGAGGGGACCTCATTGTGTATGGGGGCATGATATACCTGAAGCACCTCAACAAGCTCCTTTCCTTGAAGAGGCATAGTCCCTCTGATCTGAGCTCATTCTGAATGACTCAACGTCTTCTCCCATCTCTGAAAGAAAGCTCAGTTCTGCTGTGTGATACTGCAAATTCTGGTATCAATCTGATACCAAATAAATACCTGGTCTGTATCGCTGATATCAGTAGTGCTACCAATACTTTAACCTATCAAAGCAGCTCATGTAGAGGAGAGTGTGTCAAGACTTATAAGATCATCATTCATTTACAAATTCTGAACACATTTTGAACTTAGAGGGTAGAAAACAATATCCCTACCTACCACGCCAGTATTGATTACAGCATTGGTACTGTCGATATTTGGATCAATCCGCCTTTCTCCACTTTAACACTAACCACGTGTTAAAGAAGAAGGTAACGACAATGCAGAGTTCCACCCCGTTTAAAGCTAAAAGCACAATATAACACATGGCCACTTATCTTGAAAACTTACGGAAACCTAATTGAATGCTTGCTTGCACATACAAACTATGAGATTATGCTCCGATGGATGGATGATCGACATATGGAGCATCCATCCATCGGAGGGTTTGAATGTTACACAGAAATCACTTGCATAGAAAAAAGTGCTTGTGGACTTTTTTGCACTGTCCTTGTGAATGAGATGAATTGTGTAAATACAGATAAATTATAAATTATTTATGGTAAATGCAGTAAATATAAAATTAAACTGAATTTGTATTTTTTGTATTTGGTTTTCTGTTTTCACTTTTTTGTTACAAAATGGAAAAAAAAAGTAATGGTAGTGAGGTGATAGTGTCAAGGTGGATGTTGACAGAAAAAAGGAAACACAGGGTTTTGTCGCTTCCTGAGAATAAATGGATGCTCCTCCTAGGATCATTTTAAAGCATCATAAACTTTCTCCTTCTCTCGCTTTCTCTCCTACTTTCCCTTTCTCTCACAGCTCCCCTTCTGCATTCATTTGAAAGGTGCATGCCTCAGAGGTTTGACTAATATTCCCAACTGGCTGTCAGATTTCATATGGAGGTAGCTTTTTCTCCCCCTCGCTAAAGCAGCAACCGACCGCTGCCCTTTGTTATAGGGAAGAGTGACACCACAAAGAGATGCAGTATATAGGAAATCATTTGCACAAAGCAGAGAGAGAAGAGACAAAAGAGCAGAGTTAAATACAACGTGTGAAAACGAGCAAGAAGCAGGATGGTTGCAGTCTGTTTCCCACATCATTTTCTCAGCGAATGTAACTTTGCCCATCCATCTAGGGTCACAGATCAGGGTCACATCAAAGTGGTGCAATAGACACTCCGGTGCACAACTTTGCAAGATGTTGAAAAATGCATCTACTGCCTGATTTATGTCAAAACGAAATCAACAAAGTATTCCATGAAGAAACTTTGCTGATTTGCACTATTTCATAGAAACCATCACATGTCAGATTAGACGCATAATCTCATCAGTCAGAGCATGGCTCTGATGTCAGAGTCATCAGACACTTCATTCCAAGTGTCAAAGTCAGTTATAACATATGCTAGCTTCCAAAGAAGTTAAAAGAAGTGAGATAGCTGTCATTTTGTCAGACTGCTATCCAGAAGGTGCAGTACTGGAAAGGATCTGTTGACGCTGTCCTTCTAATAAAGAAATTGCAGCTTACAGCGTGTGTTTAGTTAAAGATCAAAACAGAATGTAAAGAATTGAAACTTGAAAAAAAGTAGGTGAATTCTGAATGAACACCACGTGAGAACCAGTGCAGCTGCACTTTAAGCTGCACTACATGGAGCTTAAGATTTCAGCTGTATTATAAAGTGTTCTTGATCTGCTTAGGTGCTATAAAGCAGTAATTTGCAATCCTCCACTTGGACAATCTTCCAGACTTTTTGCTGTTGCAGCACTGGCCCTCTGTTAGTTTGTTTTATTTATTCGAGTGAAGAGCTCCTATAATTGTAACCACATCTCTTTGGAACTCATATTGAAAGTTCGGATCAGCAGCTTCCAAATACAAGTTCAACACTTCAACTGCAAATATTCTACGTGAGTAATGTGCATTGCAACAGGACTTGCTATGAAAACAGAAGAGTGTATCCAAATCTGTCTTCTGGGATTTTGATTCTTCCACTATTGCTCTGCTCTTTGAAGGGTTTTGACAATTTCTTGCGAAGAGTTCAATAATTAGTGCTCACCTGTTCCTTTAATGAGTAACTGTTGTGACATCCTGTTAAACATGCCTGGAAACGCCCACATACCCTCCCAAAACTCACCAATTGTTCCTGGTTGGTGCGAGCATTAGACACACACCCATGAGAACAGCAGGAGATGCCAGCTGAGGTGGGGACAGCAGTGGCTCGAGGTCAGAATATGCACAGATTGTATATTACGAGCAAAGCTGGCAAAGAAGTTGATTAATCCCTTTAACAGGAAGGTGCTGGAGGCATGTGTCCGCTGGAAGACTCCATCTATATTTCCTGTAACCTTCTGAAATGTGCAGACTTTCACCTGGATGCTACAGAAGCACTGAAATCCCGGACTGGATTGCACATTTGAGATTAGACTGAAGATCTAGTGAAGAAAAGAAATAAGAACTAGAAGGAGTGTTTTGTTTAGACTGCAAAAAAAGGAGCTGTTTTGTTTCTTAGTGTAAATAAGACTGTTGGTATTTGAATATATTTTTTATGGTCCGAGTGCTACGTATCTTCATCTGTTTGCACCCCTTATGTGAGGTAATAATGTGAAGAGTTGTTTATAAAGGAATAAATCCAAACGCCTAAACAAACGGTCACGGTATAAATATTAAGGTAATAAGGACTCTCTACACATGGCCTTCCTTTGAGACAAGCTTCCAGTTATAATTTTTTTGTGTTACTTTCTGGTACTGACAGCAAAAGTAACATTAAGATTCTAAGTGCATCAAATATTTTTATGGCTCTTATTTTTATAGATAAATTCCTTTGGTTGAAACGTTAATCTGAACACTGGCCACCAGGGGGAGTGCCAATCATGTTCTGGAGGCTCCCTGAAGTTTGTGTGTTCTCACTTTTTGACAAGCAGTGGTCATTTTGTTTCCTGAAACATTTCAACAGAATCTGTCATTTCACTCACAAACAAACAAACAAACAAACAAACAAACAAACAAACAAACAATCAATCAATCAATCAATCAATCAATCAATCAATCAAACAAACAAACAAACAAACAAACCTTCTCACAGAGAATACAGTTTAATGTTTGCCAATCATTTTGTTATAGTTTTTTTTTTCAAAGTACAGTTTTATGCTTGCAGCCTCACAGGTATTAGTCTCTCTCGCTCCTTGGCAACATTTCAGTGAACAGACCCTAATTAGGTTTTTCATTGCAGTCGGAATATGGTTTATTGTAAATGGTCAAAGGCCTATTAGCACACGCAACACGAGGCACTGTGTGGCTAACAGTTACAAAACACAACATTTAATCTGAAATATTTTTTCCTGTTAAACTTTTTTTGCTGTACTCTAAAGTTTTTCAGATTTTTCCAGGAGGCACAAAAAATTGGCCCGGGCATTTTGACTAGAGACGGGCCCACCAAAAATGTAACGTCATTCGGGGGTAAAACCGCAAAGGATTCTGGGAACTTGTGGCAAGAGGTACTAGCGCATGCAGGCTTTCAATTGAACTCAGTGACACAGCAATAAAAAGAAACACAAAAAATGGCAAGAAGCTGTTGTATTATTAACTGCAATAGCCGGTGTTGTGCCAAAAAGTGATTTCCGGTATTTGCCAAAAACTGATTGCTCGTATTTAAATTGCTATAAGTAACTTGTTGGGCTATAATATGTGAAACATATGTCAAATGCATCCCTCATGGATGACATAAAGTCATCTCTCCATCTCCATCTCTCTCTCTCCTGCTCTTTTATTTCTCTCTCTTGCTCCATCTCTCTCTGCTGCTCTTCTGTCTCCTCTGTCACAGACTTCTCCACTTTTGATGATAAATCAGCCTGGTGCAACATGTAAGGATTGGCACAATTTGTTAAGACTTTTGTTAAGGAGTTTGAGAAACTAACCTTAAGCATAAAATAAAATTTACTATCAGTAACTTCATAGCACCCGCCCAGCAGTATATAAACTCCGTCATTTTAGCTAGTACGCAGTACCAGTTATTCTAAGCGACTGTAAAAAGTCAGCACAACGAAAACAAACTACAACTAAACTTGGTTTATATCTGACACAGATAGACAGCAGGTTATAACTTCTTACCTGAAGTTCAGTTCCTCTGCCACTATGACCGGCGGCCGCCTCTGGTCTCTCCTCCTCTTGCCTCCCCTTTCCCTTATCCACCTGCTGGCCTCCACCACTTGCTGATGTTGCTAAATCTGTGGAAGCTATGCCATAGCTACTGCCAAACAATTCAGTTATTTTTACACATTTGGCAGCGTCTGCCTGAAGGGCTTGTTTCTTTTTGGCCCTAATTTTTTCTGCACCTCCTTTCCTTTTTTTGTTCTCCATTTTCTTTAGTTTGTCTATAAGATTACTAAACAAGGGGGACGCTGCATCCGACCTCCTCGGCTGTAATTGGTCCAGCCCAGAGTCGATCATGACCAATTGGCCAATCCAACACCTTTGATTATTTATACCCTTCCAAAAAAAAATAAAAAAATTGATCGGCCCATAAAAACAAAAAATCGCCAGCGGCCCACCGGGCCCGATGGCCAGTCCAGCTATGGTGGCTGTAGAAAAAAACTGACCATGCTTTAATCAGCTACAGTTACATTCAGTAAGTTCTTTTTCTAGTACAGTTTATTACACCTGTCTTCATCTGACCATCATCTAGCAATGTTTCAAAGTGTTTTGGGTGATAAGTCTGACATTAGTGTGACACTAATGTCACATACCTTATATCTTGTATCAGGTAACCAATTAAGGGTAAAAAAGAAAAATCTGCACTCGCCCCTGCAGGCGGTCTTTATCCTTCAAGCTTGGGTCCTCTACCACAGGCCTGGGAGCTGGAGGGACTTGGACAGTATTCTTCAAGGTTCTTTATTTGTCACATGCATAGTTATACAAGTATAACACACAGTGAAATGTAACCTGACACGCTCCTCGACATGTGCAAAAATGGGGGGGTAGAGGAAGAACATTATATATATAGTATATACATTGGGTGAATGTGCAGTAGTAGCAGCAAGCAGGTGAATTCTGTACACTAAGTGAATAAGTGATCTGCTGTCTTATACTATAAAACTAGAGGATTTTGCTCTGGTTTACAACCAGAGCAAAAAAAACGAGAAAAGTGGATAGTCGGAGCGGAGCGGTCAGGAAGGCGTCTGGACGTGGCCGCGCCATCTTCGGCATTCTTGCTGTTTCTAGTATATATAGTTCTTGTTGTGATAGTTAAAGAACTCTAGATCTTATATACAATAAAAACATGCAACCTTTTTGCAAACTCTGTAAAAGAATGAACAGGATATTTGGAATAAATATTGTTAATGTTATCATTTTTCATGGCATGTTGTTTCTATACTTTCTTCCACCCTTTCCCCCTTGTTTGTGTTCATGTCTTAGCCAATAAGTTAACACTTTGTTTTCTCTGTTCCTCTAATTGACACTGAATATTTCATGAAAAGCAACTGAACGAGTTCAGTCGAGCAGCACCTTTTATTACAGGGCCAGTGATGGAATAACATGGACTCAGTGCTTTTGTTCTCTCATCTTTCCTGTTTTTTTTTATCTTAAAGAAACAGTGAGTTGTTGAGTAATCACACAGAGAGAATGCTTTGAGCTACAAAATGATACTCGTGAGTATTATTCTACAACAAATGTGGATACAAAAACAACAAATGTGTTTGATACACAAAGAAACCTGCAAACAGTCACCTAAACACAAAGTACAGTACAAATAGTCCTTGTATTGTTCATTTTTCCTAAAAAAAAAAAAGATTTAAAAATGTTATTTAATGTTATTCCTCTGATGGACTGGAAACATATCAACACTGTAAAAAACATGTAACAGAAGTTATCCTATAAATTTCTCCTGTTATTCTTGTTTATAATAATGCATTTTATTTTCACCTGAAAACGCAGTAAAAATACACGCCTCAGTTTAGCATCATTTCACTGACATGAAATGTTTATTTAATAAATAAAAGATATAAAAACAGTTAAAGTTTAGATCTCAAATTTTATATGATTAGTAAAAAGGATGTTAAAATTACATTTCAGTTAATTAGTTAGCAGAGGTTTTCTCTGTGATTGTCCATTGATTTGTTTGTTACACATGTTAATTATTTATAGATATAATATTTACTAACTACATGTATTTGTTCAGGCGTTCCCTACACTTCTTCATGCATTATATGACTTCTACAGTACAGATGTCAGAGGGTGTATTTCCACTGTAAACATAAAACATGTTAAATAATTATGCTCGTCGTAGCTGCGGCTTTTCTGTGAAAACCCTATAAGATCATCAAGGACTGCACAAAAATGAGGCACATTACCAGTGTGCATGTTGTATTGGGGGTTGCAAGTCTTCTTTTGGGTTCAAACGTTTTATTTATTAACCATCACATTAACTTTCATCTTCTGTTTCACTCCAGGAGGCTTTGCATGGACCCTTTATGGAGCCCTTTATGGTGCTCACTCCCATGGACTCCATTTCTGAATCTGTTTGGTCAGGAATGTGCATGAGATCGTTTTCTGGGACTGACAGTGTCTGTTCTGTTCCACCTAACACAAAGAAACAGACACTGGTCCTTTTTGATGCTTTTCTGCAGCCCTATCCTCCTCATGTAACACCAAACCTTTGTGCAGCTGTACCTATGCATGTGCCATCGTGGTGGAAGACTACCTGTGCAACCTGAAAGCACTGCTTGTACTGTCTCATACTTACAGTAGTGATCGGAACAATAGTAAAAACTGTTTGTGTTTTTACAGTGAAGCTGAACTATACTGACTGAGACAAACTTAGCTACATGTTTCCAAACATCTCCAGGTGTCTGTATCACCAGAACAAATTTCCATGGTCACTGGGGCTCTGAGTTCAGGTCATTATGGGGGATTTTCCCAGTGCCCTAGGTGCTGGAATATTACTATTTAATATGGATATTTTATAGTTATTTTTTTGTACCCTGCACTTTTATCCGCTGCCAGCTTACATAGGCTTGGCCCACCTGTGCGACCCAGTATCACAGCACAATGTGTAATAGACACGCCGGTCCACTGTGTCCGTCTGGCGCTTCTCCAAACTGAAATGGACTCACAACCTCTGCATGCATTTCCAGCAGAGGGAGATAATATATTTAAAGCCAAGTTGGTAATTAGCAAAAACACATATACAGTAGATTCTGGGGTCATCACCTGAGATGATTTTGCTAGACAGTTAAAATTTATATACATGTAAATATGTTAATAATGTCTGTTTAAACACTTTCCCATGGTTATTTTCATGTTTGAAATCAAATAAATCCCTCTTCTGCTACTGCAAATTACTGCAACTTACTGTAACGTCTGCATGGTTGTCTATTTCATGTTTTGGAGAGGCAAAGGGTGACATGGAAGCGGTGCACCGGAGTGTCTATTGCACACTTTGATGTGACCCTGACCTGTGACCCTAGATGGATGGGTCATTTAAACATTTTACACTATTTTGCATTTGTCTAATTTCATGCTAAACGTCATATAAGCTGATCTTAAAAATCTGAGTGAAAGGCTGCAAAACTGATAGCCAATGATATATCAGCATGATCTGGCGCTGGCTTCTTGTGATATCAGGTATGCCGTCAAGTGCCCCATAAATGTCCACTGGAGGTGAGGTCCAGTGACTGGAGAAAAGCCTGTTAAGGTTAGAAGTCCACGGACTTGTTTCAAGTATTTCTCAAAAGCTTTTCAGCTCATTGTTCTGCTGAAGTGTGAGTCCTTCTTCACAAAGCTGTGCTGCATGTTGTCAAATGTAATGATATTTTCTGTGAGAGTTTCTATTACAGAGAAACTTTCATTATTTGATGTAGAAAAGGTATTTCCATCTGTAGACTACCAATGTTCTCCTCAACCCATGACAGATGTAACTCAGTGTGGAGTCACACCTCCAACTGCTGAATGAGTCTTTTTTAATTAAGCTGTCAGATAGAAATACACTGGCAAGCTTTGGGCATGTTTGTGAAACAGGAACTTATTTATTAATAGCGATTCATACTGATATTATCTGATAATTTTGCTCTTGTCCATCACCTGCTGGAAAATCAATTTTATCCAAGAATTCATAACAAGATTTCTAAAATACTTCCTCTTATCTTTTTAGTTCTGTGTGTTCATTTTGTTTTAACATTTTTAACAACAAAAATCAAGATAATTAATTATGAAAGACTTGTAAAGTCATGTAAAAATCCATAATAGACTCAAAGAAAGTGCTCTGCTTTAATGTACTGATTCACTGCATCATTGGAGTAACAGTTTGCAACAGCAGCCACACAAATGTGCAAACAATGTGAGAGTGTCAGGAGTCAGATTTGGACCCAAGCCTCAGTCTATGGTCTGATCTTTCTAAATACTGACCAGTGTTCTGCAGAGCACTTAAACAGATGAGTGATTTCTGCTCTCTGATATTTGCTCATATCCACAAGAACTTCTTCTGATCTCAGCTTTACATGAAGGATGCAGGTCGAGAAACGAGGAGTTAACATGGTGAACTTTTCCCACAACAGTTATTTAATGGCAGCCTTTGTATATTGGGACAACTTTTAAAGCTGAATATATTAAATATGTGAGAATTATACTTGTGATGTGTAACTGTATGGAGCTTATACATAAAGTATTTCCCCTTCTATTGTTTATCATCTTTAAATGTGACTATAACCACACTTGCATATATGCATGTTCACTGATGCCTGTCAAACACCTCATGCTTGGCTGTATTGCATCAATTTTCTTTGGGTGTTTTTTTTGAGGCTGTGTGTTTTTCTGAAGACTGTGTGTGTGTGTGTGTGTGTGTGTCCACTGTGAACAGGTCCATGTGTGATATATCAGCATGAGCCACCTGTTCTTGAAGCATTGCAGGGAGCGAGAGGTCTGGATCTGCATGAATCCTGGAGAGCTGACACCTGTCAGCCTGTCAGCTCGTCTGCTTAGCCGTCCTGTCCTGCACTGGAAAGCAGCTTCCAGCACTGATAACCCACAGACCATGTCTAACACTGACAGCTCCAGTGCCTTACATGGGGACATCGGGGAAAGACACTGACAACAGAAGAGCTCAAAAGATGCTTCAATTCAGATATCTTGTTGTGTTTGGGTCAAATACACTGTGAGAGAAAACTTGGTGAAAAGCTATTGTCCTCTGTCTGTGGGGAGGGTTATCTCCCAGGAGATATAAACCAGTCACAAGTATAGAGTCAAAGCTGAATGTGGGATTGAAATTAGATTTCACTCTAATAAAGACATCTGCCGTATAATGTGACGGTAATAGCATCCCAGCCTACACGTGAGGTCCATGGCCCCCTGGTGGCTGGTTGGAGTATAACGTAGGTCAACCATGCCTTGTAACCCAAACTCAAAAAGTACCTGGTGCAACATACATATATGTTTGCAAAATATTTGTATATAAATCAAACTCTGTTATTTTGAGGCTTTTGACACAAAATCGTTTACACATTGCTCAACCACTGGTTGCCAGGGAAACATGTATTCGCTGACTGGTGGCCTTGGGGTTGCTGGATTGTGCTAACAAGAACCTCCTACTGGTTGATGTTGTTGCTTTATTTTTTCATGTTTGATAGTCTAACTTGATCACAGGCACTCACCCTCAAAGTAAAAATGTGCCGCAGTGCTGCAGGAGGCGTGTTTCATGCATGTCTCCTTTTCTGCTTTGTGTCATACTTTCACAGTTTCACTTCAGCTTGGAGAGTAGCTGCCCCGTGTTTGTAGACAAGGCCAACGCTTCCACTCAAACTATGACCGCTGCAATATGTCAGTGACCAAAGCAGTCACAAAGAGGTTTTGATAACAGAGTGGGGATTGCACATTTTTCCATAGCAACAGGTGGTTGCCACTGACGGGTCTGTAGGCCTGTGTGACTTTAGCATATTATTCTCCAGGCAACTACCATTAACCTCCAACAACCTGTCAGGAGAGATTTTTCACTCATTACCAGTTGTTGCTAAACTGGCCTTTGTGACTGGGGCCATAGTCATGTGATCCGATGTTACCAACATGATTGTCACGCATCCAAACTGGTTATCTATCTATCTATCTATCTATCTATCTATCTATCTATCTATCTATCTATCTATAGGGAGTGCAGAATTATTAGGCAAGTTGTATTTTTGAGGAATAATTTTATTATTGAACAACAACCATGTTCTCAATGAACCCAAAAAACTCATTAATATCAAAGCTGAATGTTTTTGGAAGTAGTTTTTAGTTTGTTTTTACTTTTAGCTATTTTAGGGGGATATCTGTGTGTGCAGGTGACTATTACTGTGCATAATTATTAGGCAACTTAACAAGAAACAAATATATACCCATTTCAAGTATTTATTTTTACCAGTGAAACCAATATAACATCTCCACATTCACAAATATACATTTCTGACATTCAAAAACAAAAACAAAAACAAATCAGCGACCAATATAGCCACCTTTCTTTGCAAGGACACTCAAAAGCCTGCCATCCATGGATTCTGTCAGTGTTTTGATCTGTTCACCATCAACATTGCGTGCAGCAGCAACCACAGCCTCCCAGACACTGTTCAGAGAGGTGTACTGTTTTCCCTCCTTGTAAATCTCACATTTGATGATGGACCACAGGTTCTCAATGGGGTTCAGATCAGGTGAACAAGGAGGCCATGTCATTAGTTTTTCTTCTTTTATCCCTTTCTTGCCAGCCACGCTGTGGAGTACTTGGACGCGTGTGATGGAGCATTGTCCTGCATGAAAATCATGTTTTTCTTGAAGGATGCAGACTTCTTCCTGTACCACTGCTTGAAGAAGGTGTCTTCCAGAAACTGGCAGTAGGACTGGGAGTTGAGCTTGACTCCATCCTCAACCCGAAAAGGCCCCACAAGCTCATCTTTGATGATACCAGCCCAAACCAGTACTCCACCTCCACCTTGCTGGCGTCTGAGTCGGACTGGAGCTCTCTGCCCTTTACCAATCCAGCCACGGGCCCATCCATCTGGCCCATCAAGACTCACTCTCATTTCATCAGTCCATAAAACCTTAGAAAAACCAGTCTTGAGATATTTCTTGGCCCAGTCTTGACGTTTCAGCTTGTGTGTCTTGTTCAGTGGTGGTCGTCTTTCAGCCTTTCTTACCTTGGCCATGTCTCTGAGTATTGCACACCTTGTGCTTTTGGGCACTCCAGTGATGTTGCAGCTCTGAAATATGGCCAAACTGGTGGCAAGTGGCATCTTGGCAGCTGCACGCTTGACTTTTCTCAGTTCATGGGCAGTTATTTTGCGCCTTGGTTTTTCCACACGCTTCTTGCGACCCTGTTGACTATTTTGAATGAAACGCTTGATTGTTCGATGATCACGCTTCAGAAGCTTTGCAATTTTGAGACTGCTGCATCCCTCTGCAAGATATGTCACTATTTTTGACTTTTCTGAGCCTGTCAAGTCCTTCTTTTGACCCATTTTGCCAAAGGAAAGGACGTTGCCTAATAATTATGCACACCTGATATTGGGTGTTGATGTCATTAGACCACACCCCTTCTCATTACAGAGTTGCACATCACCTAATATGCTTAATTGGTAGTAGGCTTTCGAGCCTATACAGCTTGGAGTAAGACAACATGCATGAAGAGGATGATGTGGACAAAATACTCATTTGCCTAATAATTCTGCACTCCCTGTATCTATCGACCTGAGAACAGCTGAATGCATTTTCCCCTCTCAGGCTGGCTTTTTGGGTATGCTTTAGGTATTATACGCTTTACTTTTATTACTCTGTGTAAGTTATAATTTTATTGTATTTCATTACTTTGGCTGATTCAATCTTTTAGGTTTTATCTAGTATTCAATGTTTTGTTTTCTGACTCAAACTTATTGTCCATAACGTCTTGTGCATTGGTTTTGCTTTGTCTTTCAATGTGTTTGAATTCAAATGTACAGCAGCTATTGCCCAGCCAAGGAAGTTTAACCATCTTAAAGTCTGAGCCATCATCAGTGTCTACATAAGTCTAATTGCAATCTAAGGCAATCTAAATATGTTATTTTTCCAAGTCTTGGAAAACAGGAAATAATAACAATAATTGTTTGACACACAAGAAAAACTATTTACAAGCTTTCCAACAGATACAATTTTGTTTTTCACCAAATACAGGATGAGGAATGTACCTCAGTTTGAAAACAATATAACGCAATAAGAAAAAACAAGACAAGGCTTGAATACACTGTTCATTTTTGCAACGCCTTCATTTTTCAGAGTTTATATGAATGCTACATAAAAGTCTGTCTGCTTTTAAACTTGTTCGGCTTTCCACGTTAGTTAAATCAAAACCAAACATTTGACAAATCTTTCCTGCGACTTCAGAGAGGGTGAGCCAGTTTGGCTCAAACGCATGTCATGACAGCGTGAGTGATGTGCCTCTGGTGATGTCGTGCATCATCCACAGACAGCAAGATTTCACTGATTTACTGTGTGTATGTGTTCAAAGTCCACACCTGCTCACAGATTAGCTGTCATGACCGCACACACTTGTCTGCACTGCATAGCTCTGCTTTTTCAGTGTACACACACACGCACACGCACACACACGCACACACACACTCAAAGGGGCTACTGAGCCATGGCCCTGTGTCAAAAGTTTGTTAGCAGTGGGCAAAGATTCATATCACAAACACCAACACAAACATGCAAACACTGACCATCCGAGGCCATCACATCGCCTCACTGGGTCGCCAACAGAACATGTTTCAGTGTTGATAATGGCAGAGGCCGCACAAGGTTGTCTGTCACGCTTTCTTCTCTCTCAAGTTGTGTGGTTTTAAAAAGATCTTCCTAAAACATGAACTGCAGGCATCTTATTTGGTTTTAAACTATTTATCATGTCTGAGGTGGGACATATTTAATTTTCATCTAAAAAGAGAATAACACTGAACACACTGAGTAGTTATATTAGCATGAACAAAATATTATTTAAGAAGATTTATATGATTACGCCCTGAGATGTTAACACTCTTTGACGTTTGATTTCAAAAGCAAAGCCCGTACATGTCTGTCATGTCCTCTCTGTGCCACGGCTTTCCTGTCCTTTCTTCACTCTGTCTGTCAAATAAAGCTGAAAAAGGCTAACACAGGGCTATTTAGGTTCTACTATTATTGTAATATTTCAAATGAAATAGTCACTAAAATGTTTGTTTGTGAAAATGAGCACAAAGTGCTCTGCACTCCTCAGGCTGCTTTTCACAGAACAGAGAGAAGCTTGAAGAGTTTCCTTCTCAGTTACATTACAGAGTAGAAATAGGAGAAACAGCTAGCCTTGCTTTCTCCACAGCTAGGATGAAAAAGGACACATCATTACTAACGTGTAAGTGTCTGTAAAACCACAACTTTGCTTGCTTCTTCCTGTCTCTGTGCTATGTTAAGCTAGTCTGAAGTTTGCTTCCCAATCAAATAAAACTGTCCTCCTTCCCTGACTGTATTACACAGGATCACAGGCTTATACTTACACATCTGTCTGTTTTCTGTCAAAGCAAAAGGGCACATTATAATGATTAATTGAACTTTAGTGCAATGTTAGTACCCTCTTAGTGGCTTAAAATAATGTGCCCTGGCTTAATGTTAAAGCAAATAGCTGGCCTCACAGTTTATCATTCTGTGCTGGCTGCTTTTGGCTCTGCAACCCGTCTCAGCTGCAGCCTGGCAACACACTGAACAAACATGATTGGTGTGTGAAGCTCTGATTTGTGCCAGCCATCTCTAACGTGGTAGTCAGGAATTGTCTTGCAGGAGATGAAATGCCCCCCCCTGGACCAGTTCCAGGAATATGAGCCTAATTTACAGCGATGAGCGAGCCAAGGCAAAAAGAAATTTGCTTTTTGGCACTTTTTCACCTGTATGTTCGTCTCAACTTTGCCCTTCAGTCTGGGTGTTTTCAAGGACAAGGAGGAAAGACAAAGATTCATCTCTGTCAAAATGATCATTATCATTATATATGCACACTGAATAATATTCTATTTTATCTCTATATTTGTAATAACAGTCTGTTTTTCCACTTGCTGTTTTTTATTTTACAGGGATTTACAGAGTAAGCAGCACAGAGCTACTTTTCAACTCATCCCAAAATCCTCCTCCTGCTCGGTCAAACAGCTCTTACAAAGTCTGAGGTAAGTTTTCACCAGAGGATGGTGTGTCAGGTGGTTAACATCAGTTTACTCCAAAGTCCTTCTCCTTCACAACTATCTTAACCTCATGGAAAACCAACAAAATCATTCAAACTAGTCTGTGAACCACATTTTGACTGGTGTGATGTTACTGGTTTGTAATTCCTGTCTTCTCTTATACGTGTCTGCTGCAGATCATTGCAGCTGTTCCACCATGGATGTCTGACTCACAGTCTCCTCTCAGAAGGTGATGTTGACATGTGTGTGATATGAAGCCAGGTGAGCACGGCGGGCTCTAACCTGAGGTCCTACTAATTGCTGATTGTTGCAGCACAGGTAACTTTGATTTATGCACCTGGAGCAGAGCTGATTGCAGATAACAAATTAGACACATAACAAAAGACCCGATACATACAAACAATGTAATTTCTACAGAAGCAGAATATTATGGAGAAGCTAACATTTATTTTTGGATAATGTTTCTTATTTACACAAAAATAAAGAAATCTGTGAAAAAGATTGATGAAACCCGCCTATCAGTCATATCTCGCCCGCTCCAGCTCATAATGTAGCATTCATATCAAAATGTGTTCAAAGAAGCAGCTCAGCACCATTGTTGTTTAACGTTAACGTCAAAGTGATATCCAAAGTGTTTCTGGTGGTTTATGAATGTATCGGTGGTCCCAAACGGCACATTCACTAAATTATCATCATTTTACAGAGATGAGATGGTTTATTTTGACAGTTACACGTCTTAATAAATCGTTGCACCCATAGAGCCCCCATAGAGGTAATGCTTCCTCACCCATTTAAAGAATGAGCAAATATACATTATTTTAAAGGTCGGACAGTTTGAACAAATTTTTCTGCCATTCAGGTCTCAAAGTGTTCATTATGGGCATGAAACAGGGACTTTGTGCACTTTCAGTAGAACCCAATTAACAGTCCCCCCAGCACATCAAGGCAGGTTAAAGCGAGCGCCCTGGAGAATCAGAAAGTGTTTAACTAACAATGTGACCCTGGTCTGTTGGCCATAAGGTTTTCAAAGCAGTTAGAGTTGTCACCTGTCAGGGGACGGAGCACCCGCTACGCCAGCATCTGTCCCTCTGACACACACCACCACACACAAAGAGAATGACTGTTCCTGGACAGAAATACAGATGCTCGCGCCCTCAGTCTCTACCACGGAGCATCTGTCCTTTCTTGTCTGTGGTGTTAGAGTCCACGGCCTCTAAAGTGCTGCAGCAGATGGGAGCTGATTCCCCAGCTCACCTTTTGACACTCCTCCTGTGTACTCGTTTACCCTCCAGGCACCTTTGCCTACATTAGCATGCAATTACTGCAAATTATTTCAACCTTTGAGGCAGACGCATTAAAAAGGGAAAACAGCTCTTCCTGTTGTATCAAGGTTAGCTGGCAGGTTCTGTTTTTCTGTCATTGTAAAAAAACACTAACTTTACCATTTCCTTGCTAATCTGAAGGATCTGTTTGCTGAACTGTCACCAAGTTTTGGAATGAATAATGCAAGGACTAACTTTGACCTGTCAGTTTACTGGTTTGATATCCATGTTAGTTTAAAACCAGTAAAACCAGCCATTGTTACGTTAACAAAAGAGACAAAAATATAAATCTTTCAATAGAATAACACATTCAAGAAATATATCAGTAACAGCTAAACTAATTCAAAAATCACTTTTAAATCACCCTTAAATAACTTTTAAAATAATGCAATTTTATGCAACATTAGTTGAGATATTTGCATCCTGGCTGAAACTGCGGCATGATGACCACTGCTGCTGTCTTTCAAATGAAACGGCAAATTTAGTAAGACATCAACTAACGAACTCAATAACAACCTCTGACGGGAGGCTGACTCTAAAAGTAAGTTTTTACAGCTGAAATAAACCAAAATGCAAGGCTGCTGTCGAGAAACATGCACGTAAAGTACAGAACTGCTCCTGACATTACCATCTATGGACAAAACAATGAAACTATTGTGGTAGACGACTGGAGGGTATCACCACTTTTAAAATGGTATTAAAATCCCGTCGTCTTCGACCTTTTCTAAAATAAAGATATTGATCAAATCCTGAATTTTGGGGTGTGTGGAATCGATAGAAAGAAATTATGATCACTTTTACCCAGAATGTCATTTTGACCCCAGACAAATGAATGTAAAGCCACCCCGGGTTGCCTAGCAACACAGTTGTTTAAACACGTGTTTACATGACGGCTGCTTTAACATGAAGCGCACCGTGCTACGGTGATCGATACCTAGGGGAATGTAAGGTCATTAGTTATGTTCTTATTTTTATATCCTTTATGAGTTTATTCTGATGTGTAGTTTAACTAAACAATCTCTAACAAAATCATCTAAAGAATTTATAAAAATTCATAAAACCCTTTAAAATGAATCTTGGATACTTATTTTAATAATACACATACAAATACATGAAAGTTTACAGCTGAACTACTTGAAGAACTTTACTGCGCTTTGTAATTCTTGATTACATCCTACAAACAAAACTGCTTTCAAACATTAAATAGATTCAGTGCATGTTTTTCAGTCTGTAAATGTTAACCTTCAAAAAATGTGACTCTTTTTTTACAACTTTACACCAGAGAAGGACGCAGCAATGCTCTGATAAATACTCTTTTCCTCTTGTACTGCATGTCCCTCTCGAAGTTCCTGTGAAAAATATGGTTTCATCAAAGTTTTCTCCTAAAACACAAAACTTTCTTTGCATGAAGGAGGGGCAGGAGGCAGGGCAGGGTTATCCTGCTCTGACTCAGGAGTCACTTTCAAAGTTTTCTGCCAGCCTTAAAAAACTCCTGCTTTGCTTTTTTCCTTTATACAATCTACATGGGAGGCGTGGCTAATTATCTGTCATAATAGCATTTAAATCACTTGCTTAAAGTTAGTTGCTGAGTCACATTATTAATATGCAGACATTAATTCTGGGATTTTATTAACATAATGTTTATCTTCTGCTGTCTAGTGGTGGCTTATTTTCTTTGTTTTTTATTTTTATGAGCATTTGACATTTACTATCACTTTGGTATTTAAAGCACTTTGCAGACTTTTCATAGGTGGTGACATGCAGGTGGCGGCCAAAGAGCAAATCTACTCACGCACAAAAAGTACAGAGTATTGTGTTTAAAAAAGCCACTTAACAGTAAGACACTGTTAGACACTAATAAGAACTGATATTATTTCTGCTTTGCATCAAACCAAGCAGGACACAGCTGCTAACAAATCATAACAACTCTCTGATTCAGCAGCTAAGGATTTACGACCCTATCTCCCCAAATTGGTGGAAAAAAACATGTTTGATTAGAGCTTAGGCTGTGGCGAGTATAACTACAAAGACTCTTTACAAAATATCTACTAAGTGCTGTTTGTTTGTTACTGTTTCATTGTTTTTCAACTTCGTTAGTTTGAGAAAATAAGAAGTTTTTGTAGTTTTTGGATTTTACACAATCGAAAGACTTAAAAAAAGACTTACTTGTACCACTGAGTCACACGAGTCTGTGACGTACTGCTGAAGATCCAAAGACAGATTGCATACCTGTGTCCAGTTTTCAGTCACCTTGTTTGTGCTGTATGTGCTATTATAGGAGCTGCCCTATAATAGCGTTAGCTAGGTGTAGCATATGTGTTAAATGCTTATGAATTTCACCAAAACAACCTTTTTTAATTAAATATTTCATTTTGCATTTTTGCATTTATGTGTTCTGAGTCTGTGTGTGTTCGTGTGGTTGTCACGCAGGTGTGTGCATGTGCGCCCTGGTCAGTAAGTCACTGTTACGTTGCTCTTAGATAATGACAGTTTCTAAAGGCCACAAGCTGTAATTTGCATATGACTGAACTGCCACGTTTTTGGCCTGTTTGATATCGGACTCGTTCGGTGTAAGTCTTCTACAGGGCTGAGTACACTAATCAAAGTTTTTAATGAGTTTTAGCCCGAGGATCCAGGTGTTATACTATCATGCTAATTTAGCCTGGCCTTTAAGACCTTTAAGGTGTGGCAGATAAATACAACAAAGTAAAATAATACGACTAAGACACAAACTGTGGTATTTTGTAAATATAATAATAAACATGAATTCACTGTGTAATTGTGTAACTTTATTAGCAGCAACCTCCTGAAATGCACCAACAACATTGAGAGTAACATCCTCCTCTCTTCCCCTTAATGCTCTCTGGTCGCTATGGTAACATGTAAATATTTCTTTCACAATAAGACACACAATTACAACACAGGGAAAGACCCAGGGAAACCGAGTTAACGATAAATACCCCGAAAACCATAAATTTCACACCCGAGCCTCAACTCTCACGGCCCGGTACCAAACGACTCACGGACCGGTCCGTGGGCCAGGGGTTGGGGACCGCTGTCCTAGCAAGCACACAACACACACAGATCACAGCTCTGTACTTCCATATGTTGCAGGTATGGAGATATTTTATGAATTGCTTTTGTGGTACAGTCCTGTATTACCTGTTAAATGGCATTTATTAAGATAATTGGATTTGAGTTTAAGGTTTAAGGTATGATGTTTCAAAGCATCATCTAAATGTTGTTATTGAGTTGTATTCTTTGTCTGATTGTTTAACTGTTTTTGTATTATTTTATGTATTATTCTTATAAGTTGTTTTTGATTATTTTCCAGTGATACATTACTTTATATTATTTATTTATTTGAGGGCTTAAGTTGATATTTTAAAAACAATTGATTGTATTTGATTTATTATATTATTGTGGAGTTAACACAGCTGTAAGGCACAGCTCCTTTCAGCATGGCAGAAGCAGAGGTGTCCTAGCAGGCGCGACACGCACGGATCACACTTCTGTATTTCTTCATGTTGCAGCTCGCAGATGTTGCTGCGACTTAGTAAACAGCCCAGAGATCCAGTGTTGTCTCCTGCCTTTTATTTATACGCCAGAACACACCGCATCGACAGGCGTAGCACACAGACGGGTTACATAGGTACAGGTGTGGTGATGTTTCAGCTCGTGCTTCAGCTTTGGTGAGTTAAACGAGATTATTTTGTTCATCTATTACGTAGCTGTGTCAGTGAAATTCATCCACACAGTTTATGGATGCAGTGTCGCTGCCAGGCTTGCTAGCATGAGCGGATATTTACTACCGTGTGGCCACTCTTCAAAGAAACCCTCAACAAGCAGCAGCCAAAATATTAATACTGACACTCAAAACATCATAAATGAATGAGAGTGACGTCACAGCGACTGTCTCGATCTTAATATGCAGTCCAATGATGATCAAGCCTTTGATTAATAAATGCGGCACACCTCAGAGGTCGGACCTGCCAAGGCTTGGTCAGTAACATGATGCAGATTATTTCCCACTCATGACAAAAGCCACAAATTACAGGAAATCACATCATTTTCACTGAGCTGCTATGATTGCTGGGCTAATTTAGCTGTTTTTTCTGAGCAGGCGTAAAAATATCACTAATTTGAAGTATTAGTGAAAATGATGACTCACAACTGGAGACGTGTTTGTGATGCAAGAGAGTTTCACCACGCTACGCCTACAACATGATTTATAGATCCAGTACACAGCTGAGTGTGAGCAGAAGTAGAAATCTTACTTACTAAATGTTTGTATTAGTGAAGCTCCCAGAAGTGATGGAACTGCTGTGGAAGGCTTGAAGCTGTTCCCAATCCGAGTCTGTCCTTTTGGATTTTCTGAGGATACAGAAAAAAATCTGTCAAATTCTCAGATTACAGACCAAAGCACTACAGATCTGTTTAGCAGTGAGCAAATGCAACTCATGCATTTATGCTGAGTTGCATTTGCGATAGTTTTAAACACAACATAGAATACGCAAAAATACACAAGTGTAGCATCGCTTAGCAAGAGGATAACTCCCCGTGTGTGTCTCTGTGCGTACAAACGTCCTTCCGCTTCTTTCACTAACACGCCATCTGTGTTTCATCTGCTGAGCTGTGAGAGTGCAGGAGGGGTGTGTGAGTCCAGCATATCTGCAAAATGTACCACTTCTACAAGAGGGGTAATCTCATCAATGAGCACACACACACACACACACACACACACACACACACACACACACACACACACACACACACACACACACACAGTGATGTATTAGGCTGCTCTCCCACTATCAGTGGGGGGATCATTAGACCAGACCTGCGACTGTGAATACACAACATCACCGTGCACAGGCCTGATTAACCTGTGTGTTTTTGAGGGGCCGTTGCCTGAGAGCCAAATTCTGATTGCTCTGACTGCTTGTTACTCCACATCAAAGGGTAATAATGTCTTTTCCTTTCTCAAAGCTTTTGTGTTCTTACTTTCTGTGCTGCCCTCTCCTTCCCCTCTTCTCTCGCTCATCTCTCACATCTTTATTGCTTCCTCAATTTCTGCCTTCCCACTTCTGAACTTTCATCCAATTTGTTCTGTCTCATCTCTCTTCTTTTTCTCCCATATTTGCTGTGTATTTCCTCCCTTTTCCAATTTTTCTCCCTGGCTAATCTCTTTGCCCTCTGATTCTGCCTCGCATGCTGTGTCTCTTTCAACAGCCTCTTCCTTCCCATTTCATTTCCTCTGCAGTGCTCGATTCAGTTTAAATGATGCTAGTGAAGAGCAGAGAGTGACTCTCCACCTGTACAGCATGTCATCACATTGTCCCATCTCTCTCTGAGTATCCACTGGGATTTTTCTTCCAGTATCTCTCTAAAAAGTAGCGATACAAAGACTGTATGTTAAGGAAGCTGCTGAGCCTGTGAAACCACTTATTTATTAAATGATTGAAGGATTGTGAGCAATGGGATGGCACAGAGTATATGCATGACATGCTTTATGGAGTCTGCAGGCCTCCACAAATGTGCACACACTGCTGCATAGAAATCACGTGATCAGGTTACCGATGCTCCTGCAACATCAGGATACGATCCACACTCTAATTACTTATAAATGGGTAATGTGACCATTAACAAAGAAAAGCGCTAACGAGGAACAAATGATCTACACCCTCAAATTAAGATAATGTCACTGACCTCATGTGGTAGTAAATTAATAACCAATCAGCTATAAATTCGGAAGGGAGCACAAAAGACACAATTTAGAGCTAATGTGATCTGTAAGAGCTTATTAATGAGAATCACCAAACATGAATGTAAGTCAGGTTTAACAAAACAGGACCTGAGGAGGATGTCGGTCGCTTCTAGTGGGCAACTGTGCATACAGCTGGCCGTCATTCTTCAACAATACAGTTGTTTAACAGCTGGAATTAAAGTTGAAAATCTTGAGCTCAGCCCTGACTGTAAAAGATTGGCGTATGCTTAAAGAACAAAATCACAACTCTATTTGAATCACACGTTTTCGCTCTTATTGAAGCACTCAGCCATGCAGTCTGCCTTTATGTGACAGAGTCAGTCACTCAGAGGTGCACAACAGGGTACAAACGATTTAGCAACTCAATCACAAAGTGGGAGACCAAATGAAATGAGGTTGCTGAGGTGTGTGGTGCATAAAAGTGCCCAATGCTCTGCTGAGTCAATAACTGCGGAGTGTTAACATCAGCACAACAACTGTGTGCTGGGAGCTTCATCGCATACATGGACAGGCTGCTCCTGTGCATGTAATGTATCAGGGAATGTGTAGGTGGCCCAGTTTTCCCACATAGTATAGTGTCCCACAGAGATGATAAGACCAAGTGATGAGTCCAGATGATGATTAGATGATAAGACCACATGGGAATGAAATTGTTCAGCAAAAAAAACTTATCTAATAATACTAATCTACTCTGAACTAAACATCAAACGTCATGCCAAGGACTGAGAAAACAATAAACAAAAGGAACAAAATAAAGAGAAATATTTTAAAAAGATGTGCAGAAACTGCAGCATCTGGTGTTACAAACATACAAAGCCACAGAGGAGACAGGCCAGCTCTGCTGAGCTGTGGGTTAAATGTGTGTGAGAGTTCCTGGCTTAACATCGTCCCCAGTAAATTATTTTACCATCTGCAAGACTGGCTGAAGTTATGGATGAGCCTTTCATTCCTACTGGTGATTCTGTTGCTGTCCACAGAGAATTAGACTAAATAAGTCACAGCCGACAAATCAGGACACATGTGGATTTGTTTGACCGTCAGTAAACAAATACAGAGTCTGTTTGTAGCTACATATCTGTGGACAGCAGTTGAAGTGTACTCTGTTAGCCAAACTCAATGTTAGTGCCATGGTCTTGGGTCTTGAACCAAGAGTTTTTGATATTTTACACGTTTACATCCTTCGGATGTTGAGTTTTTAGTTCTTACTCCCATGATCTGTTTGTATGTGAGGTTATTTTCACCATTCTCTTCTACGTGTGCCTTATTTTTCAGCTTCACCTGGATCATCCTGTGGGTGTATACATAAGCACTGAGTCCCCATATGGTTCCTCCTGCCTGCTGTGTTTGGAGGGGATTTTGTGCTTCATGGTACAAACTTTGTGTTGGACATTAAACTGTGGCTGTCACGACCTGCGGGATCGGCAAGGCGCTGATCAGCATCTCTTCACTCCTAGCCCCCCTTCTCTTTTTCCTCTCTCTCTCCCTCTCCCCTGTTTTGCCGGGGCGGAACTCATGGCAGGTTCACGCCCTCGGTCCACGCCTTCCCGGATCGTGCACACCTGGGCCTCATCAGACCAGCTGGTATATTAGAAGGAGGAGATCAGCTGTTCAACGCTGGATTGTTGTGAAGGCTCTTGTCAGTACACACCTAGCTCAAGTTTGCCGTGCCTCTGTTTCAGAGACTTAACGTGTTCCTTTGTTCCTAGATTCCCCGGACCCGTCCCCGTGTTTCCCCGTGTGGAGTGTGGAAGGAGTGACAGGTCGCTAGCGGAGTGGAGAGAGGCTGTTCTGAGCGCGTGTGTGATTTCCCCGTGTTCCCTGGAGCCCTGGACCCCTGCCCCTCACGTCTTGTATATAGCACTAACCTCGCACTGTCTGTACATACACTTGGTGAAGATCTGTAATAAACTATCTCTGTTTGAACGCTACCCAGGAGTCCTGCGAGTGGATCCTCTAAGCAACTCGTGACAGTGGCCTAGGTAAATGTCTCATAGTTTCTTAATTCAGTTTGAAGTTTCCTGTGTTTTGCATTTAGGCCCTAATCCTGCAATGGCAGTTAATCGGAGCCAAACAATGGACCCCGCAGACTTGAAAGCACGGTGGCACGTGGCTCTGACACACCCCAGAACAGGAGCCTTTGAGGAGCACAACAACGAGTTTAATAATGGATTGGATTTATATAGCGCTTTTCAAGGCACCCAAAGCGCTTTACAATACCACTATTCATTCACTCTCACATTCACACACTGGTGGAGGCAGCTACAGTTGTAGCCACAGCTGCCCTGGGGCAGACTGACAGAAGCAAGGCTGCCATATCGTGCCATCGGCCCCTAAGGCCAACACCAGTAGGCAAGTAGGGTAAAGTGTCTTGCCCAAGGACACAACGACCAGGACAGAGAGCCCAGGGATCGAACCGGCGACCTTCCGGTTACAGATGCGATTCCCAACCCCCTGAGCCACGGTCAAGTTTGTGACTTGGCATCCAAATTCTCAGTCCACACACACACAAAAAAAACTAAACTGAATTGAAATTAAAATAAATGTGTTAACAATTGATTCTGTTTTACAGTGTGAGTCAGTAAGTGACCGGTGACTGATGACACCGCTGTTTTAGCTAGCAAAGTGGCGTGGCTGGTGTGGAGTGAAGCCACGTTAATGACAACGTGTACAACCATTGGAGATGTGAGCAGGACAGACGGAACAACTAACGGAAAAAGTGTGGACTTTATACCAGTTTTTAAATTGTGTTGATGGGCCACGTAAAACCAGAGTTATGATAAAAATATCTGCAATGTTTGGTTTTCTTCCTGAATACTATCGTTGTTTATATTTACTGCGGGAAGAAATGGTAAAAACAGCGTTTTATAAGGAAAACGCTCGACAGCCTATGAGCAAAAACAACACCAAAACCCCCCACCCTTTCCTATTGGTGGAAAAATGTACCATGTGGACCAATCAAAAAATGATATGGCAACATGGCATTTAGTTGTTTAGGAAGGGGGAAGTTTTAGGAGTGAGATGTGAGAGATTTGCAATGTTTAGCGTGTTTGGAGTCTAAAGTTAGTGTGTTGTCTTGTGTAGTTAGTGTGTAGTGTAGTCAATAGTTTTGTTGTGTGTGTCAGAACAATGAGGCGACTGCTGAATGTTACAGGTGTTACAGCAGTGATACATGTTGCACACGTCTGCTGTTGCTCACAGTGGTCCAAGGGGCCTCTCAGGGAGTTTGTGTGTTTGCTCAGACACATGAAATATTAGAGGGAACATTGTTTGTAATTATGTGAAAGTGCATTTGTTTGTCTCACTAGTCTTGGTACAAACACTTCTCCCAGTGACATTTTGCGTCTTGGTCAAGTGCATCAGCACCTTTCTGTCAATGCATGCACGTAGTTTGAAACACGAGTAGGTGCGTCCCAATATGTGGTGGTGGTGTTGAAAACCAGTCCTCAGGGACATGTTATAGAACACAAACTGGGTACATCTACTTATTTTTGAGAAAAACTTTATCAGTAAAACAAAATATCCCTGGATTTCCTAAAAGCTTCTGTGCTGTTTGTATGCTATTAAATCTTTTAGTTAACAGAGGTGTGTTGGAGCACACGTTATATTATAGTGATAATTTTTCACCAACATACTGATTTAAAATATAAAAATGGAAAACCTGCAATTATAACAGACAAAGCAAAAATCAAGCATGAGTGAATTCTACTCTTTATGATACTGCAATGTCTCCTGCTGTTACATCAAGTCTCTCAGAGAAAATTACAGGGTGCCTGATTTCTTTCCCAGATGGTGCACACATATTTGAGCCCACTTATGGCACTTGTGTGGGCCAAATGTGGCCTGAATGCTACACCACACTTTTTTTTTTTTTTGCCTGTCCCGTTTGGCTCTTTTGCCATCAGAATTATTGTCTAAAGGCAAAGAAGGATGCCCAACGGATTTACTTTACCAAATTGACCATCCCAGCCTTGCCGTAATGGTCCATTTGATTCACCTTTTATTGTTTATTTTATTTTCACTTGCTGAATATGGGACAGACTTGACTGGGGGAAAGAAGGGGAGAAAGAAAGAGGGAAAGAAAAACAGCTGAGAAGAGGGACACCACACCTGACATGTGACCTATGTAATGTGGAACTCATCAGCCAAGAACATGAAAAATGGTCAATTCTGACCACAGGTTAATATAACTGCAGGACATATTCCCTGTTTCACTCAACAGACCTAATGTGACTAAGCAGAGCACATCTGCTCTCTAACTCTGTTACAACAAGCTAAATGCTGCATTACCCAATGCAAATGCTAACCACAATCAAAACTGTGTTTCCGTTGTTAACTGGTTAAGGACGTTAGGCATGATTTGACCAATGACAGATTAGCATAACAACAACAAGAAGTACTGTAAAAGTACACAGGAAGTAAGACTCCTCTGTAGGCAGGTCACCAAGTCACATGGTTTCCTACCTAGGGATGGGTATCGGTATCCGGTGCCATTATTACGGAAGAGAATTAGGGCCACTGGAAAAAAAATCTGAGAAAAAAGTCAGAAATCTGAGAGGTTTTTGGATAAAGTTTGATTATTTTTCCATTGTTTAAGCACTGCTTCCAGCCAAGAGTGATACCATATATCCCCTATAGCTGCAGAAAAGGCTAACATTGTTATCTTTTTACCAAAAAAAACCCAGCTGAAAATGAGAGGTTTTTGGACAAAGTGTGTGTTCTCCATTCTTTAAGCACCGGTTCGAGCACTGGCACCGTTTCAAAAGTATCGGTTTGGTTCTGGTATCGGATAAAACCTAAACAATACCCATTGCCATTCCTACCTGCAAATTCCACAGTGCCCTTTCCCAGTTATCCCACTAATAGTTTTTCTTAAGGACTTTAATCTAATTATTTTTAAATAATCCACACTGAGAGGTTGGGATGGTTTATTTAATCTAATTATCATTTTATATTTTGATCTCTTGAAAACAGAGCAGGTGTAAACTCATCTGCTTATGTACAACTGCTAGTCACAGTGAATGCAGTGTTTGTGCTTGTGAGACACAACAGCAAGGTTAATGACTGAGCAACTGAGAGCTGATGAGACACATTGTCAATCTGGCTTCAGTGCAGCTAGTTAGAGCTGCTAATAGATATAAGAAGGCTGCTTGTGTAGTGGATTCCCTGTTGCTCCTTCTTGCTTTAACCTAGCCAGGCTAATGGAGAGAAGGAGACGCCAAAGAGTTACTTGTGCATTTTAAAAAAAAACAAAAAAACAACTTCCTTTGTATGTTTTTAGTCATCCGTGTGTGTGTGGCATTAGTTCCAGTTCAGGTGGTACTACTGCATTATGATGTTTTTTCATATCTTATCGCTTTTATATCTGTTTCTTACTTTGTGAAAGAACTTCCAATTATGAACGTTTAACCGTAGCAAAACCTGTATTGTTTGAACAGGCCTTAAACTTGCCCTGTGTTAGCTACTTGTGTCTGTTTTATTGTATGTCATTATAGGAATAGCCTGTGTGACAGCAAACACATGCTTTTGTTACGTTTGATTATATCGTCAGAATGTAAATCATATTATATTAGCACATAGCAGTTTTACCCTTTTGGACCCCAAAGAGTGCTGTAGTAGTGATGTTCGATTCGTGAACGAATCGTTCAATACTCGAGAATCACTTTACTGACTCGTGAATCATGATTCACAAGCCCAACTGACTCACTGACTCATCCCTGTTGCTGTTAGCAAACTAATTCCATTAGTAGAAATATATCTAGCTTATAATTAAAATTGTGGGGGGAAAAACAACAGCCAGTTTCGTAACAAAAGCATTTCTGCTCTGAACTGGAAGAAAAAAACCCTGAGTAGAAGCTCACATCAAGAAAATAGCTCCTCGGTTCAGAGTAGCATCGCGCTGCTAACATGCTAACAACACATTTGAGCTACTCACCCCCTCGCTTCCTGTGCTGAATCGTAAGCATAAGCGAATCACTCAGGACTCGCTCACCCCCTCCCTCCTGTGCTGAATCATAGAGCGAACGAATCACTCACTCACTCACTCACTCACTAACCCCCTCCCTCCTGTGCTGAATCAAAGAGCGAGCGAACGAATCACTCACTCACCCCCTCCCTCCTGTGCTGAATCAAAGAGCGAGCGAACGAATCACTCAGGACTCACTAACCCCCTCCCTCCTGTGCTGAATCAAAGAGCGAGCGAACGAATCACTCACCCCCTCCCTCCTGGCTCACAGCTTCTTCTTCTTCTTGGTTGGCAACCAATGTTAAGGCGCATTACCGCCCCCTGGCTCACAGCGCAGTGGACATTTAGATGAGAAAATATATATTTGACACACTTAAGGAAAATACTAATAAAAATACAAATAAACAAAATAAATGTTTATTAAGCAATTTTGATAGGAAGTTGCTTAATTTTAGAAATGTTTTTGCTCTTTTTTCTCTATAAAATAGTTGGTTTTTTTTGTTTTTTTTTTAAAATCATTCATCTTAGCAGTGGGATTTACATGAAAAGGGAAACAAATTAAGTTTGAGTGAAAATGTAAAATTTTTGCACTCTCTGGTCAACTGACTCAGTGAATCAAATGACTCAAAAAACTCGATTCACTTTGGTGAGTGACTCATTAACACTCGATTCAGTAAAAAGAATCAAATTTACCATCACTATGCTGTAGGGCTCATGTACGCTAGCCAACAGCGGTTTTGTTTTGTTTGTTTGTTCTGGCTTGCTCCTGTTAGTGTAACACTAACATTATGCTAATGTTGTGTGCTTGTTTCATGGCAGATATAAACAGCAAGAAAGTTGGTTTGCCAACAGGCAATAAGTGCACTGTTCTCATATGTGTAACATGCAGGTATCTTATATTTGTTACTGTAACAGATCCATGTTTGATTGCCACTGGAAACTCCAGCTAATCCTGTACAGCTAAACCTTTAATGTATTTACATCCTGTCAGAGGTCAGTCATCTGTATGCCTTACCTACACTGGTAGTTTCTACAAGTGCTTCCTTTAAAGATGAGAAAAGTTCCCTTCGGGACCTGCACACTTTTCTTTGCTAGATGCTAAGTCACTGAATTTTACTGACAAACCACAATCTCTGCTTTAATGCTTGCTAGTCTTTTTCTGTGTGGATGTCCCTTCACAGTCTCAGCTTCAATCAACTAATGGATGCACATGTAAAGTAGTTTTTTGTGTAAAATAAATAATATGAAAATATAATGGAGTAGGGTGTGTACAGCCATCAGGACAAAGCTGTTAAAGGTGATTGATATGCACTAGAGTGGCCTGACATTTACCCAGTACCTTCACTACAACAGTTCCTGTTTGGCCTTTTACACCTGCAGTTATGTAAAGTGATACCAAGTAGAAAACATGCTTGGTCATGCCCAGCTTGATAACCTCACACTGTGCTAATGCCAGTACATCTCTGCTTCATCGGTATTATTGACAGTGATTATTTCATTCCCTTTCAGCGTTCGTGGACTGTAACACGGGGAGACGTGTGATGGGGCGCATCTGACTGCAATGGGGGAATGGTGGGAAGTCGGTTTTTTGTCAAGTAGTTTAAACTTCTTTTATAAATGTTTTTGATAGTTTTAAGTGTTGTTGGACAAGCAAGTGACCAGGACGTCAAACAATAGTCCATATGAGAGATGATCATTGAGTAAAAATACATTTTTGCAACATTCATATTTAAATTATTACATATATGATTAAAATTTTGATTATTAAATTTAAGTACCTGGGACACTTTATTTATGTTGGGTCTAGAATGACCCCAAGATATTTAAATTCTGGAGCTAATTCAAGCTGTACTCCATCCAGGAATATGTTTAACTGCTTCAAGTTTCAGGGGCGTTTTGAAAAATACATACAGACAGTTTCTGAGGTGTTCAACATTAGGCATGAGTCCTCCAGCCAGCTATGCATTAATGCTAAAGCAGCTGTAAGATCTTTTGCCACCTGCTGGACACTATTTGCTTGCGTATATATAACTGCATCATCCTCATGCCTTTGAGCAAATATATTTGGACAGACTTCAGGTAAGTTATTGATAAAAAGAGAGAACAATAAGGGCCCAAGAAACGGATCCTTGAGGAACCCCTGTATCACAGTCTAAATATGGAGATTTAACCCCGTCGAACACCACACACTGTTTCCTGTGTGAGAGATATGAGGCAAACCACTGAAGAGCCTGACTGGAGATATTAAACTGAGTCAATCTGGACAACAATATCTGATGGTTTACAGAGTCGAAAGCCTTCTTCAGATCTAAAAATACAGCTCCAACACAAGGACTCTTGTCCAGCAGGCTCTTCGAGTTCTCCACTAACAGACACAGGGCAGTATCTGTGGAGTGATGTGCCCGAAAGCCAAACTGCAATGGATGTAATGAGGGCTGGGCGTTTTCTAGGTGAGCAGTGAGGAGTTTAACCTCCCACTTCTCAGCTATTTTAGATACGACCAGGAGTATGCTTATGGGGCGATAATTAGCCATGTCAGTCTTCACACCTGCTTTGAAAATTAGTGTAACTGCAGCAATTTTTCCAATCTGTTGGAACAATGGAGTGTTCGAAAGACATATTCAAAACATGAGTTGTTGGACGTACAAGCAAATCCATATGTTCCTTTAGGAAATTTGTATTAATACCAAATACATCAAGTGCTTTAGATCGTTTTAAACCTGTAATTAGTTTAGCAACTCCAGTGTCTGAAATATGAGTGATGGTGAACAAATTTTGACCAACATCATTCACATTATCAGAGCATACGACTGGGTCAAAACTCTGACTGATCTCCTTAACAGATGAGATAAAGAAAGTGTTTAAGTTTACTGGCAATAGATAGAGGCTCTCTAACAATAGAGTTTATTTACATAAAGTTCAATTGTATTTTTACTTTTAATTTAATTTAATTAACTAGTAATTTATTTAAGTGTTGCCAGATAATTTTACCATTACCTTTGGCTCTTTCAATTATATTTATAAAAAAATTGCTTTGGCCTGTCTCAAACTTCCTGTTGCTTTGTTCTGCATTGAAAGTAAATCTCTGTCTATCCAGAGTTAGACTAGTTTTCAGGAACTGTTTTAGTAATTGATCTCTTATTTTCATTAAATTCTTGCACTCTTTGTTTAACCAGGGCAGATTAGATGTTGTCTTTATTTTTTGTCGACCTCTATGGAATATGTTGATATAACATCCTTGACAATGTCAGTGAAGTGACTGCTGCAGAATTATGGATCATCACTACACAATAAAGGCTCCCAGTTATACTGATGCTAATTCTTCTGCTACATTTTGTTGCTGACTTCTTGGTATGAATTCATAAAGGATCTCCTATTAGATGAACTATGAAAAGTGATTCTTTACCCATGATTTTAAGTTTTCTAGAAATAATATAAAATTGTGGTCTGAAATACCAGTGATAAAATTATAAGATTTAGATAATTCGCTCTGGCTTATTGAAAACCAGATCTATTTTAGTTTTAGAGTGTCTAGTTATTCTTGTGGGTTGTTCAATTTGTTGAGTAAAGTTTAAGTCTCCATTATGTCCTTGAGTGTTTTTTTCTGTCCTTTTCACAGTCCCAGTTGACATTAAAATCTCCCATTACACATTATTTAATTAAACTATTATTATAGTATGATATTTAAGTAATATCTGTAGTGTTCATAAAAAATATTCTTTGCAGAAGGAGTGCATGCCAAGATTGAACCAGGTCAGCTGAGGGTGAGGCCCAGGCAGCCGACGGATGGCGACCCGGGCAGCCGAGGTGGAGGCCCGGGCAGCCGAGATGGAGGCTCAAGCAGGCGAGGGTGGAGCCCAAGCAGCTGAGGTGTAGGCCCCAGGCCATGCCGAGATGGAGGCTCAGGCAGCCGCGATGGAAGCCCAGGCAGCTGAGGTGTAGGCCCAGGCAGCCGAGATGGAGGCCCAGGCAGCCGAAATGGAGGCCCAGGCAGCTGAGGTGTAGGCCAAGGCAGCCGAGATGGCGGCCCAGGCAGCCGAGATGGAGGCCCAGGCAGCCGAGATGGAGGCCCAGGCAGCCAAGGCAAAAACCCAGGCAACTGAGGCGGAGGCCCAGGCAGCTGAGGTGGGAACCCAAACAGCAGAAGCGGAGGCCCGGACAACAGGGGCGTAAACACTATTAGTTGCAGATGTAGCCTTACTAACTGGGACGGTGGTTGGAGCACAGTTAGTTGAGGTGGAAAGCAATGCAGCGATAGCTGTGCCCATAGGCTAACTAGTCTAATTAGTTAGCCAGTCCAAATCACTGATGGGACAACTAGTTAGAGATCATATTAGCATTTATCTAGCAAAAAGTGTATTGTCAGTGGTTTCAACAAATGAATACATCTTGACTTCATCCTTAGCCATAAATCTAAACACTTCATTGTGCAGCCTATCCCAGCTCTTATACTGTTACCATCTGTTCTAATGGACATCAGAGTGTAACGCTCCTCTTTCCTAATGCCTGTGTTGACTAAAATCTTTGGGAAAATTATCATTTATGTTTTTTTTCATTTTGTGACCCAAGTAACCACTTTTCAGATTCAATTTCCATCATTGTCAAAAAGGCAGATGAAGTAAACCATTGTTTTGGGTAGCTTCCCCTGTGATTGGCAGTTTGCTAGCATATGGCCATCAGTGTCACAACCATCCCACTCTTGTCACTTTCTGTGCTCTCTTCATCTTGTGTTGAATGCAGTTTGAATAATTTGAGATTTACAGATTTACAGAGTGGGGATTCATAATGTGGAATGAATAGCGATACCCTTATTTGTGATATATTTTCCACGTGACACTATAATGTCAGATTTGTGAGATCTGTGGTCAGAGTCCAATAATCTTTGCAGCACCATAGTTTAAATAGGAGCCATTCTGATTTTCCTACATCTCAGTCATATCTGTATTACTCAGTGCTGGATTGCTAATATCAAACATGCCAACGTTTCAAATAATGAGTTGGTTTGTGCATACAGAATTCATGTGATCCGGACTATTGGCTCTGTATGATGTCAGAGAGAGCAGAGATCTCCAGTCTTGGCTCATCTCAGGGAAACTACTCTGGCTGTGAGCACAATGGACCCACCCATTTACTGTTTGTGAGTGATGTTGACCTTAATCCTGAATAGTGGACACAACAGTGGACGGCTATTCGAAGGCTGCTTGCTTGTATTTGTGTCAGTGTTGATGGTGTACTTGCATGGACACTGATGTGTCACTCCACACCTGCCACCCACTGGTCATTTACTGTTACTATAGCTGTATGACGTGTTTCACTGTAATTATTGTTATTCAACCGTCATGCCATGAATAGACCTCAATCAGGATTTTATTCTTATGTATTTTTATTTATCTTTTCAGACAGAGGCTGAGCTGAAAGGCTTTAGCAATTGCCAGATTATAATCCATGAATAAAAATATGGAGCTGGAAATGCGCATAACAGGCTCTCTTTGATTAACACAGAAAATAGAAAATCT